>NW_020273601.1:25773-112778 GCF_003268045.1 Sipha flava | reverse complement strand
ACCGTCGGCGAAACCGATACGCGACGTACACCTCCGCGTGACGCCGCCCCGCCGCGTCTCGGATCCGATTCGGTCAGGAACTCCTCGTCCGGGACCCGTACGACCGCTTTTCGTTCCGTTTTTCGTAACGGCCGTATCGTATCGTTTTTTTTTTTTTTTTTTTTCGAGCGCAAAAAACGAACACGTCCGCGACCCGCGACGCGCGCGTTCCGGCCGACGGTTTCCTACGGCTTTTTACGCGATTAAAATCCGACGCGACCCGAACGCGCCCGAAGCGCTCGGCGTACGGGAAACGGATCTCGTAAAGGTACGGTTTCCGTTGCGCGATCGCGAACGCGAACGCCGCTGCTGGTACAATGTAAATTAAATACGGTTGGTTTTCCTTGCGCGATCGCGGTCGGCGATTTAAATTTGTTCGCGGCGCGGACGCGAACTGACCGGTCTTCGAGCGGTCAAATCGCGTTCGCGTCGCCATCAATTTGTTATTTTGAAAGAAAAATTATGATACGAGTACACGACATTCGTTCATAGCATATTTACCTTAATGTAACTGCCAATTTTTTCCTCTGGTGTTATTGGTTTACTTATAAAAAAAAAAAAAAAGTCGGGTTTAAGGCTAGGTCGTCTCTTGTTAAATTTAAAATAAAATCAAACTGATTACGATTAATTCTAAACAATTCTCGACATTTGATTTCATTATTTTTCAAACGACCGTTGATCAGTATTTCATAATAACCTTCCGTACTTCTCTTTGTAAATAATTGATCATGGCCTTTACTTTTTTCTTCTGACAAATACAAGAGCAAAACGTCATCATCATCATCTTCTTCTTCAAAAATAATTTTCAATATATATTTACGTCGTCAGATGTATCCATTATAATATAAAAATTCGCAGTAAGTTCGTTTACACCGTTCGCTAGAGTACTTCGCACATCAAAATATTAAGTACGACTGAATGATGAGATATGAATTACTCTCGACCGCGACGTAAAATCGTTCAGAATAAACCAAGACGATGCGAACGCGATCTTAGTTCGTCGATCGTGTTCGCTGACCGCGTTCGCTGAACGTGTTCGCGATCGCGCAAGGGAAACCGTACCTTAACGCGCGCCGGCACCTCACGCGGCCGGGCAACGATATCGGCGCGTTTACCCCTCGGATTACCCACCACCGGCCGCCGACCGCGTTATCGCGATCTAAATATCGTAACCGTAACCGCTTCGTTGCGATTAATGGAGCCGGCAGACGTTTTTTTTTTTTATTATTATTATTATTATTATTATAATTATTATTATTTTTTTTTCCCCATTCCCTTTTTGCCGTTTAAAATGGAAGTCGTTCGTTCCGAGAAAGCGATTTTTCACTATATGATCTAACACGTTGGTGTACAAATCGAACCGTGTTGCTTTATTTGGAATCGTACCGCACGTAAACAACATTAATTGCACCGATATTGTCGACTTTTTCTTCTTTCCAGAACATATTTTTCTTTCCCATAGCTCATCCGCGACATATACACCGATACTAATCGGTTTCGACTACACGGAGGATGTCATTTACCAAAGGATCGCGACGACCGGTATTTCCAACCGATTTACAGTGGTCGGGAAGAGTTCGATTTAAGAATAATAAAAAAAAAAAATAAAAAATCAAATCCAACTTTTTCCACCGCGCAATCGGTATCGTAAAAATAAGTTCCCCGCGTACAGCGTACGACCGATTGTCGTCGTGATTTTCGCGTGCATAGTTTGGTCGGTTTATCCTTCAGGGGTTTCGACGGCTTTAACGATGAACACCGCTCGGTAGAACATTCACTTTTTACGCCGGTTACATTATTTTACTAAAGTCGGCTACGTCTCCGTCAAATAACTTCCGTGAACTCTTCTCGGCAAACGTTAAGTCTCATTACTCGATATGGGCATATCGTTGGGCTTGTCGTTTCAATGGAACGAACAAACATGTCGGGTAGGGTTTCAACTGACATACCGTATGATAATTATATTTATAATACTTTTATCGAGTGAGAGTGGACAGTTCTATTGGATTGGAATTGTTGTCACGTCCTGAGGTATATTTAAAATTGTAAAATCTATATAACCGTGTATGCTTTTCGTTTTATATTCATACTCTTCTCCGTTGTCTACATAATTTATGGCCGTTAGCGTTCAACAATTTATTTTAAATCTCACAAATATGTACAACGATAGTTATGAGTTAGTAATTCCGTTGATACGCAATATTGGTACATTTTTATTACGTCTATATTTGCATTTTTTCTTTTTTTTTTTTTATAAACTTGTAGATAAATTTAATATTTACGTTGTGCGTGGTCGAATTATGTTTTAAGAAAACTGGTTACCAAAAATATGATTTGGAATTCAATATGCGTACTCGTTCAATTCGCAGAAGTCAAAACATGAATACAACTGTAAAAGTAAAACTTTTCATTTTTGTAGCCAATACATAAATATATATATTTACGTTACTGTGACTGTTTTGATAGAAATGTTATGTTCCTGTTATCTTATTACGATTAATAAATTATCGTAGTGACCAAAGATAATAAATATTTTTAATAATAGAATTCCTAGTTCCACGTTACCTATAGTAATGATCGTTACGATCTAATCATAGGTTAGTAATCAAAAACGTTTTTTTTTTTTTAAATTTTCGACCGATTTAGCTTCAAAAAACATATCATTTACTAAACGCGTATTAAATATTTATTTTATTAAATGTATGTCGTATAACACGTATATTACAATTCAACCAAGAAACTCGTTTTTCGGTCTAAAAATGTTCATTCGCAAATCAAATTAATAATTGGTTTGTATTTTTTGTTTTTTCTTGTGTACAATTGTTATACCGTCTACCATTAGAATAAAAACTACAAAAACGTTAATAATATCAAAGTATTAATTTGTTGATGTATAATGTAACTCACACGTCGAAGGGATCAGCTCTGACGCAACTGCGTCAATTTTTCAAAGGGGCTGGGGGGGATTTTTTAGGTTAGTCGTTAGTCGGTGAATACTTGAGTATAAAAACGCGTAATTTAAAACTTAAGTTCAGTCCGCCACTGCAATCACGTGTACAGACAATAGAGAACATTGTTGTTGTCGTGTCCGTCGTCGGTTATGTCATTAATCATATAGCGTTTACGTCCACAGGCCGGTCAATGTGTATTTTTTAGGCATACAGTTTAGCCGCTGATTTTTGGAACGAATAGACAGATAGGCCGTCCCATTGTTTGAACGGGAAGCACCTACGTGTACACGGCCACAAAACGTCGCAGTGATATTGTTTATAAAAACTTAGTCGATAAAAAAAAACAAACCTGATCGACATTAGAAAACTATTAGTTGCGGTTGTTTTTCGACTGTTGAAAACCTGTTTTTATCAAGTTGAGCGCCATCGACTGCTTCAGCGACATCTAGTGGCTGCGTCCACGTCGGCGCTACTATATTATAGTTTAAACAATGGAATGGCGTACCTCTGTACTCTGAAATCGACGGTGTAACGAACACAACTCGGATTTCAGAACAATAGGTTCGACGTTCCTCGGTGTGGTATGCCACAACCACAGCAGCTTCACACAACAATGACGTCACGTGATAACAACTTATAGTCGGGATGTAGATGTTCTGCCGATTTCGTGCATTAGACATATTTTTTTCGTGCGTATCATGCTATCTGCAGTTTAGCGTTTATGATTACCGAACATTAGGGTTCGTCAACGAAGTCATTGATTTCATCGAATCGGCGTTACATATTTACATATCTAAATGTGGACATCGTTATATTTCAGATTGATTTGACTCGAAAACTACTGGACCGATTATTACGAGGTTATTTACCAAATGGTCCGTGTTATTCGGAAAAGACTTAGAGCCATTTAAATCAATCGTTCGTCCCACTATGCCACCCCCGAAAACCGGTTTCTAGGTAATTTCTGTACCTTGTAACGCGAATGAAAAAAATAAATTATTAAACATTATTGCTGTTATTCTGTTGCCATGCGTCCGATTTCATAAGTAAAAAAAAAAAAAAAACAAGGCCGGGTGGTAAACCAGCGTCAATAAGAAATCGAAAATTGGAAAATACAAATACACATAGAAAATCGATGAGCGTGCGAAACCTAACTAACTTAAGAAAAATAAATCAATAATAGCGCACAGTGATGAATCCAAAAATAATTTTTTTTTCCACTCCCATGAACTCTACCGAAACATTTCCTCCCCCTCCCCTCCTTTGCCAAATTTCACTTATCCGGGCACACGTTTAAAATCCATTAAATATTAAATATTACACCGCGTCCATAATAATATGCGTGTATATGGCTGCCGCGAGCTATTGTACGTGAACGCGGTGAGGTGTGTGCAATAAATGGTGCACTTATACTCTCGGTAAGTCACCGACATTGTATTTTATACGCCGATTAGTGAAAAAAAAATCATACTAATAAATAATAATGCATGTTTTTATTACCGGCCATTAACGACAGCAAACGAAATGTCGATGAAGATAAATAATTTATAAGTGTACTTGGGTACAGAACAGTCCGTTGTCGTGGAACCGGTGTGTTTATTATTTTTTTTTTTTTATGAAAGGTTTCCACAATAGATACTGGAATTTTACAACATATAAGTTAAATAATAATAAACCGTTATATTTATTTATACATTTTGAGTAAACAAACGAATGATTTAATATAATTTCTTATGGCTAGGGTTTAAAAAATGGTTAAACATTTTTCTCCTTGAATCAAAGAGTTATCAAATAGTTGCATAAATTACAACCGATTTGATAAATAATTTGAAAATAAAACGATAAAGAAACACCACGTTTGACATTGAATTGGCACAGCACAGTAAAAATTAATTATAATACATTAATAATGTAACGTTATAGTTTGATTTAACATAGAATATAAAAAACGCGTACAAACGAGAACTCTGTAAAATATGTCTGGGTAATAACTACTATGCCGGTTTATAAATTATTATAGACCAGTACCCCGGTTAATTGTTACTTATTTCTTTGGATTAGAAACTATCTTTTCTGGTTTCGCTCAACAAGACGCAACAGATAAAACCATTACACGTGATCATTAGCGAGTTATTAAAAATATTTCAGCGCCACAATAATAATTTACCATACTCGATAATTTCGATTCCGCGGAGATCTCGTTGAATAACCAACAATCATTAGTGCTTAAAAACTGAAGCGCTCGCTCAGACTTTCTTGGTTTTTTTTTTTTTTTTTGTATAATTTTCAAGATTTTACCAGACAAACTACACTTTAACGCAGCGGCGCAATCCTGGATCAACGTTAATTTCCCAATCGATATCGGCTGTATCAGTGGCGCTAGAAACTTTTCGTTGTTTCGACCATCCAAATTCAATCAACCTCCCCTCCTCTTCTCATCGACAAAATCAAAAAAAAAAAAAAAAACGGGAGTGAATACAACGCAATAAAAAGTAAGGTGTACTAACATTGTCGTCGTTACTATAACTGCACCTGTATTCCTCGGATCCGGTCGATTTTTTTCCGTTTTTAAAATTTTTCCCTATTCAATTTTTACCGTAGTTTGATCGCGTGAGTTTCCCGGTTGTTCGTCACCTATACCTCCGTCGTTATCTCCACCACGGACACCGCTTTGTATCGTCTGTACCTGCATTTTTATTGTTGATGATCCGATTTCTGCGACATGTGTCAATGCTAATTATCGGAACATCGCGTTAATGCTGCGATCTATGTTACGTTCCTGGTGCTTCGGTTCGCCCGCGCGTCCGGTGTTTCTAGAACTGAAACCGGATCGATGACCGCGCTAATTTTTAGGAAGTATACGATTTTGCGAAAATTTTCGATTCGAATTATACGGCAAGTGTACAGGTTGAACCTGTTGTACGTTACGGCGAACGATGTTTCCGTATGTTCTACCTGTGTGAATTACATGCAATACTTCTCAACGATGTTCCGCGCGTGGTTTACACGGGCTTTTGGTCAATGCGACGAATGCGATAGTTATGGTTACCGATAGTTTTGTACGCAACGTTTCTCCGTTACGACTGCGTAATAATATGTTTGTAACGCTCGTACACGTATTGTTTTATGCGTTATTAAAACACTTTTCGTCGTCGTTCGTGGTATCATATTTGTGTGCCGCGTGTACCGCGCTCGGTTAATTTCGGGTTACGTAAAAAGGACGCGTTTACCCAGTCTTGGCTGGAACAATGTACTGCATTGTCAAACGTGAAATTTCTCGGAAAACGTCTCCGTGCCGTAGGATATAAGAATGCGTATTAGTGTATACAGTTAAACCGTCACACCGTACGTGAACACCGAGATACCGCAACGCGCATACTAAACAATATTTCATTTGATAAGTGTATAAGGTTATTTTAACTATCTATATAAAAGCAATTGTCCTGGAGGCGTATTATCAATTCTTGTATTTCGTCTGATATTAATTGTTTGTGATTTTTATTGAATCCTGCGACGATTAGTTCCTAGTAACTATTACGAAAATACCGGTTACAATTCACAATGCGTTATTAAAACGTAGTTCAACAGTAATTTTTACTGTTAAATGGGGATACACCTACAAGTTAACTTTTTTATCAATTCTTTTTGGATTATTTGATATTTCAGTGTATCGTTTGACCGTTACGGTTTCACCGTAGGTTTGGAACAATTTAAAGTCTCTGATATTGGCCAGAGAGCGGAACAATAAGAAAGTATAATTTACACGAGTATGAAATTAAGTTTTTAATAAGTGTATTTATTAATAAACCAGGAGAATTTTATTTCATGAGTTTTATGCAAAAAATTAGTTGATCATATAGTTATTATTATTTGTTATTTTATTTTAAAATATATATGGGCTGAGCCCATTTTATCCAATTAAATTTAAGAATATCAAGTATATTAAGAATATTACGAAAAAAAGTTACCAAGAAAAAATACATAAGGATAGAGAAAAAGAAAGTATAAAAAGAGAGTAAATGTACGAAAAAGCGACAGTGTACAAATAAATATTATACAAATTGCTGATTTATGAAATTAGTGATAAAATAAGGAAAGTGAGATCAGTATCGGCATTAGATTTATATTATTATTTATTATACTTATACGTCTTAAAGGCACATTTGACGAGTAATTAGTGGAACACATAGGGTTATGGAAAATCGTAATTGAACGAGAGGTGTATTATAGAACTTTGCTAATGAAACCCAAGCAAATTGATTGGTATCTGGAGTGTTGTCACGAGGTACAAATGTTGTTGGGTAAAGGATGTGATTTCGATTTTTTAACGTATTTACTGGTCGCAGTAAAAATATTAATTTTAGTAAAATAGTGTTATGTAAATTTAATTGTATAATAAACCATAAAGGTTAATCAACTATAATTTATTGTACATTTAACAGTTAAAACGAATATTTATTCTTGTAACGAAATGGCGAATTGTTTAAATTCTTAAACCGAATGAGTTAGTAATATAATTATATAATGAGGATATAGGCGTGTCGAAAATGAAAAAAAAAAAAAAAAAAATCACGTTAAATATTTCTCGTATTTTACTTTTATAAATATTAAACAAAATTATTTTGTTATTTTTTTCCCCCATTTAAACTCTCAACGGAGAGTTACGATCGTGATCAAAAGATCGATCATATGATAAACACACGTTGCACGTGTTATCGTTACACGTTCAATTCATCGCAGCCTGCGCGATCTGTCAATAAATTCGATCAGATTTGACTGATGGCGATGAAATAAAACGCCGTTGCACGTAAAAAATGTTCATGAAGTGCGCTCGAAACGATCCGTTCACGTTTGACGGACGATTTCGCGTGGTCAGATGGGACAATAATAACAATACGGTCCATCGCGCGACGACGCGTGCACGTGCCGGCACGTGTTATTCGCAGCGTCAACGTCTACCGGTCAGACGTATTTGACGACCGTTGACGCGTGCATTTCAATAACTCTCCGACCGTCGCCCGTTCAGCAGTCGTTTTTGGTGTTTTTCTCCGAGGACGGGGCGACGGCGACGGGCTACCTCGCGCGGGAGACGCGATTTCGTGAACCACGGTCTTGGGGCCGTTGATCGATTTCGACCCGCGGACGAAACCGTCGTTTCGTTAGCACGCGAGAAACGTATTCGGTTCGATTGCGAAACCGATCGACATTTCATTACGATATCCGGTGCGCGCACGTGCGGTCGCTCGGCGAAATCGTGTCCGTTCGGTAGGAAAAACGTGCGGAAACGGGTGCGCGCGCGAGGTACACGGTTCCCGTGTCATCAGCGCCGAACGCGGTCGTCGTCACGGTAAAACGATCGGCACCCGTTCGTTCGCCCGGGAAACGGTCGCGATCGTGACGCGCTGCCGTCGGTCGCACGCGTTAAACGGACCGCAACGGTTGGTTGCGACCGCGGTGCGCCGTTCGCGTTCAGCGATCGACGACCGATCGGTTTTCGATCGCGACGCGCCTTCGCGTGTTTCGACGCGAGCGCGTATCGTAAAACGATTTCTAATGGACCGTTAAACACCGGTTGTACCGTAACGCGAATCTACATAATAATAATAATATTCCGCTCGCCGTACACCACCGCCGGGTAACGTACCCTTCTTCGCGTTACGACCTGCCATCGCTACGACGACGATTGTCCGTCATCGACGGTACCGTTCCGATCCCGATCGTGCGCCGCACGAAGTTGCCGGGACGTCGTTTACCGAAACGCTTACTAACGCGGCGCCGCAACAACGGCTGCGCCGGAAGAGGTCGCGCGAGAGATTTTTTTTTTTCGCGACCGCCGCGCGCGGCCGCGTTCCCGTTTCGTCGCCGCGGAACTGGTCGAAACTATCCCCCGTCCACCCGGGGCGTGCATAAATAACGCGTCCGAACGGTATCGCGTCTCCTCGTCGAAAACCCATCGCGGTCCGGTTAACCGGGTTTCAACGCCTGCCCCGAGAAAACGGATACGCGCCGGCCGCACGTTTTGTCGTTCCGATTTCGGGTTTACCGTCCCGTGGACGAAATCGGCGTCCACCGTGTGTGATGTGTGGTCGGGCGCACAGCGAATCGCGTGTTTCGCGCGACGCGTTTTCGTTACCGGTCCGGTAGCGACGTCGTTACTGATGGTTCACGCAGCACCGCGTTTATCGTTGCGCAGCGGTGGCGGTCTTACGACGGGTAGTGAGGAGGGTCCAGGGAGTCTGGATCCTCCATTCGTAGGTCCCGAGTTCGGGCTGCTGCGATACGTTATTCGGGGCGCTCGGGTTCGAAACTTTATGGGAGTTTTTTTTTTTTTTTTTCGTCTACGTAAGAACTACGTTTCAAGCAATTAATCATTGTTAGACACGATGGACATATGGCCTCCATTTTTAGGAGATCTCGATTTTTTTATGAACCTCTGTTTCCTTTTTTTTTTTTTCGATTACAACTTTCACCGTATAAAATAAATATTAAGCAAAATATAATTTTTTTAAAAAAAAAATCATCGTTAAATGTCACATTTTTCATTTTGCCTAAGCACCTCAAAACGTCCGGATCAGGCCCGGGTTTACGTGCGTGGTTCGCGCAGTGCCTTCCCAACAATGCGCAAAGGTTTGTACACCTCATCACAGTCGCAGCTCACGCGTGCGATTCGCCATTCGAATTGTTACGACGAGAAACAAAGTAGTCGACCGTAAACACATACCTTGATAACCTGTAGTCGTATTCTATGAGGAAGATACTGCATTACACACATGCGTGCTACATCGTACGACGTCTTGTTATTTTTTAGCTGACTTCTGAGTCGTTTCGTTTTTATACTCTCGTGTTACCGATATCTTAAAATAATCGTTTCGAATTAATTTGCTTTTGCATGAAATATATGCACTACAACTATCAATATGACATCGATGAATAATGCAACGTTTTTCGACTATATCGATACGATTTGAACAGTAGTTTTCTAATTACTGTTGTCCGATCGAAATGTCGTTTGTGATAAAATCATTTTTCGGATAAATAATAATAATACTCGTCAATCAATACTTAGCCACCATTTGTCATCACAAACGCGTTTACGTGTATGCTAACACTGTACTTCATATAACATGTATTATATTATAGTATATTATTTATACTCGCCGCATGTATATAAATATTATTTTTTATTTGCATATCGTTTGATAGTTATCAATAATAAGAAATAAATTATGTGTTTAAAATAGTGATCTAACGATATTCCAATTATCGGGGCGTAAACTAATCGAATCAATGCTAAAAATTCCACAGCTATCAACTTTTTGATTGCTAACACAATTTATCTGGATGTTAAATAAAAATATGTAATTTAATGTAACGAATCGATCAAATTATAGATGATGAACGACCAAGTTAACTGATCGACTGTTGGAAAACCAAATTTTGTTTTTATACATAATTTTGTTGCTTAAATGAATTATTATACATATTTAAACAAAAATAAGCGATCAATCATCAATGAACACTGCATTAATTAAAACGAGTTTTTAATATTGTACTTAAACTCACACGCACTCATTATCGTTGATAAATCTTATTCAAATATGGATTTTTTTTCAAACTCAAAAATTCGCTACTCGATATATTAACATATTTCGCCTTAAGAATAACGAACTGCGTAAAATTATGCCATTCACAGTCGTTAACCCATTCAGAATTCCTCATTTATAGAATACAAATTTGTATGGCTACTGTTACGTTTTTAATATTTCAAAATGAGGTTTTAAACGCATATATTCAACGGTAATCGGATCATTATGTAATATGACTATTGTATGAATTTTTTATTCCACTTATCAATGGGTATTCTACATATTGGGATTGAGACCATAACAGTTATGATTGAGATATAAATATGTGTGGTTCACGGAATCTCACTGCGTTTTGATTTCAACGATTAGTTTTTGCTGATTGTTTCGTTAAGCGTACAAATTACTGCAATTATACATAATTATAATTTTTTATTTTTATAATTATAAACGGGTTGATACTCTTTGAAAGTAGTAGTACAGTAAACCTTAACATAACAATAAATCAGAAAAATAGCTAAAAACTATTTATAATATATATATATATATATATATATATATATAATTAGGTACTAATTGTTAGTTATGCGTTGTTAGATGACTTAAGTTAGATTATCATTTTATGATAACAAGATAAAAGATATTGACGATCGATTGGTATGATCACGTAGAGCTTATTTGTCTTTGTGAAATTTCCATTGGTACGCGAAACAAGTTTTTAATGGTCACGAATAAGAATAATTTATAACCATCGGTATGTAACTGCTCTTCGTGATCATTTTTTCAAACTTAATCTATATCCATTGACACGATTAATTGTTCACTTTGTACTTGGTCTTAAGACTTAAATAATAACTTGCACATATCTCGTATAGATAATTTTTTTCTACCTTTGTTTTTTTATTATTCAGAATTCAACAACAGTATTATTTTATGGCTATTTTATGTTGTTAAAAAACAACAATGTCTTTTCGAAGGAATCGTGTCTTTCCAGTGTGACTTCACTACAATACCTCATAGTTTTATATATTAATAATAATAATAATAATAAACCGGAAAGATTGCTGTAAGTCGGTACAAAATACTTCTAGTATACGTACTTGAATGTTAATTCATATACAATCATAAATATCGGAGTATATTTGTCGACGAAACTATTTTTTCATTTTGCCACTAAGAACAACAAAAATAGTTTATTATATTTTATATGCGTGCGCATTAGTATAGTTACTATTATATTATATTATAATATTATTATTATATTACTATAATCAAGTCTCGGAACTTTAAGCATTTGCATATTTGTCGAGAAAGTGCATATTGAAATTTTTGTTGCATAATTTTGCATATTTTATTATATTTTGTAGGAAATCGCGTATTATAGGTTTAAGAACTTTTATATGCATACATCATAGAAACAATTTTTTAACAACTTTTTTTTTTATAAATTTATAGTTCAACAAAAAGTATTTGAAATACGACAACCAAAATTATACATTTTATATCATTTGAAGAAATTAATTAATTCATCGATAACAATTTTAGTAATGCTTCAAATGCACTTAACAATAATATTATAATCTATATTGTACTGAGAATTCGTAATAGTGATTACCAACGAATTAATTTTTATCGAAATTTACCAAGGCATAATATACAATGGTCGTTATCAGTATTTATACATTTATATTCAAGATATTTAAAGTTTGATGAAGATCAAACAATCTTGCTAAACAGCTTGTATAACAGAAAGATATAACAATTACACAAGTGTGCATTGTTATTTTTTTTTTTTTAATCTAATTTTTATTTTTTTTCCCATATGCACAAATTATATAAATTGTATTTTATTCAAAAAATTGGATATTTTTGCATATTTTTCTTATTTTTCTTGTATATTATACCACATACTATGATGTTTTTATGTATGTAAGTATTTTTTTTTTTTTTGTAAGTTCCGAGCCTTGATTATAATTATTAATCAGAATATTTCACGAAAAAATGATTTTACTTTTATATCATATGTGTTATTTTTTAAACAATACTTATCAATATAATGTATTTCTCATTGAAAATGGATCGTATAAATTGTTCAGTAGTTTTCTATTGTTTAGATTGAGAACCTCTAATGGATTTTCTAAAATGCTTAACTCGCTGTTATATTTACTGCAGAGCAATAAATCAACATAATTTTTCACTGCAAAAACATTCATTGACAGATTCATTAACTGTTTCTGCAGTTTATTTAAATTTTTTATATATATATATATAAAAACATTATCATTTTATATACATACATTAAATATAGGTTCTCCATTTTTAAATATTACCTAGTACATGGGCGAATATAAAATCCACGTATTTTGTAAATGGAATTGGAATATATATTTTACCTGCCCATCTTTCTTGTATATAACTATTACGCAGGTCTATTTAAAATTTAAAACGAAAAAAATTACATTTTGTATTTGAACGATAAATAAAATTAAATGTGTTTCCTTTAAAACCTTCACGGTTGAACACTTATCGATAGAGCTCGGATTCAAATTATTGAATGACCATTGACAAATAATGAAAAAAAAAAAAACAGCCGACTGTGCTTTTTTATAAAATACTCTAAAAATGAAAAAGCTATGGAAAAATTCCAAACACGAGTTTCACCAATAAAGTTAACCTATCTGTTACATAAAACGAATGATTAACTTTGAAAGCATATTGTTCAAATTACGGATTTGGCATTGAAATGCTCATTAAATATTGTTTTCCGTGCGTGGTAGATTAATCAAAATCGTTGGTAAAATTATATTATTTAACTAGGTATTAGTTATTCGCACGACGCAATACAAATAAATACTCTAACATAATAGTAGGACGCTACTAATTAGAGAATATTCATTGCCAATGATTAACAATATTACAATATAACGCACGTTTTGTGTCCATTCCATACGGTTGCTATGTACAACTGTATCCACTTGTATGCAGTTGGTAACCACGCGGAAGCGTTCAATTGAATTACACATAAAGCGAATCGACATACGCGTTGATGTAAAACGATTGCTGGTTATAAATTGAAATAAATAGACACTCCTCGTTTGTACGGACGAAATTAATTAAACTCCGTTTCATCTGCGTTTGACATTTCGAGCTCACCTCCCGTTTCGTTCCGGAATTAATCCGCTCGATGGGCCGAGCCGAAGACGTCACCGGGGGGTGTACGCGCAAGCGTCTCGTTTATTAAAATACAATTTAAATCGGACGGATTAAACGAAATGTTCAGGAAACACGTTGATTGAATTCGGCTATAAAACTTTAATAACTCGTAAGCGTACACACACGCGCGCGCGCGCACGCCGTCGGATCGAAATCTTATGACGCGTAAATACGTGGTGAATTTAAGAAACTGGTTTTGAAATTAATTAACTGTTCGCGGAGATTGTTTCCCAACGATTGTTGTTGAACAATGATCTCTTAAAAAAACGATTTCTGCGTTTTGTCAACGTTCCATGTGCCGCTGAGGCGCCCCCGTAATCGGTCGATCAGGGGTGGCCCGACATCGCGAGTATAATTATTGGCGGAGTTCGTACGTGACGCGTACACATCGGTGTACCCGTATCGCTGTAGTCCTAAAAAAAGGCAGAGGGTATACCGTGAGCATAATAATATTAAACATTTTTATACTATCATTAGGTGTCGTATCGCGTATCAAGTAGCTAAAACGCGCGTACTCGTCTTTCCTTTTTCTTTCCAATAAACTTTTCGTTTTTAACCGACCGTCCGTGTTATGACTGCTTATTAAAATAGATTTGCAAATGAAATAAACACTTAACATCTTTTTGTTGATCGGTTGGACATGACTAGCGCACGGATATGACGTACGGATCACCGTCAACGGCGAAATGAAAAATGAACGAACGCGTACACTGCACGGTATTATGCGACGGCCGAACGTTTTATTTTTATCTTAAATACAGATATTATACGGTTATTTGATTGTTATGTTATCTAATCTACAGCGCATGCCCGTCGATCGTCCAATATATATATATACATATATATATATATATATAATTTCACAGAGAATATACGACCTCGATCTTATTAGAAATAACCAGAAAGCATACGGCGTATACCACCGTACACCCTCCACTACTGGGTGTGCCTGATCCGACCGTCGATCGGTGTTCGCATTACGTTTTCGTCGAGTTAACCCTTAACGGTTGGCTTCGATCGGCCGACGGAATCACGCGTGAGCACACGCGCGCAAGCAGTTCGAAATCGATGAAACGGCCGCGGTACGAGTTTTTACCCGTGCGAACGGTCTCGCACGTTCTCGTCGCTAATCGTATGTAAATCCGAGCCGCCGATGATTCCGCGCCGTTCCGAAGTGTTTATCGTCGTTTTACGCGGCGGCGGCGACGTGCGTACGGCAACGAAACACAACGATGAAATTCGTTTTTATTTTTTTTTCGCTACATCTATAAACGCTGTCGCACGAGAAAATGAAAAGAAAAAAAAATATTAAAAAAATACGACTTACCGAGGCGATAATTTATTATAATAATATACCGGATTGATGTGTGTGTGTGTGATAGAAATGTGCGAGTTTCACGCGACCGAGGTACACGTCAACGGAACGGGACGTACGGTGGATTGTAAATACGCGTATCACACGCACAGGTGCATTCGTGCCGACTCGATCCCGATTTCACGTTTACCGGTGACGGAGGAAAACGGGAATATTTCCGAGCCGCGCTCGTCCATTACGCCGTTTAACAATAATAATAATGTGTAAAACGAATAAATATCACCGTCATTAAAACCCTATCATGATCCGCTCGTGAAAGCACGCCGGATAACCGATACGTGCGCGTAGGAAAATATTTCGTTAGGTTACGCGCGCGTTTGATATTTATTCGCGGACGATGGGAACGTAATTGTTATGTAAAAACTAACGTTGATCCCAGGCGAAAAAATGAAATTGTTTTCAAAAATATATGTATACGTAGGATTATGAACGGTAACAATTCTTCTCCGAGGGTAGAATTCGTGGCTAAGAGGGTAAAATAATAATGTTTTAGTCTTATGGTTTTTGTTGTTTAGTTTTTCAAACGACAAGTTTTGTAAACAACTAATTTCACATAGTTAACAATGTTCGAAAAGGTATTTTTCTTCTTTTTTCTTTTTTATATATAAAACACGTCAAATGTAAGATTTTGACAGTGTAATACGTTTTTTTTTTTTTTTTCCAGGTAATAATGTAGAATAACTGTATGTTCGTAAACTACACCATTACATATTCCTTCGTAACGATTTTATATGGATTTGCTTTATTGGCTATGACGTGTACATTATTTGACTTCGTTCGAATAATTCAGTAATCAAATTTGAATAAAAACGCATTTTCCACGTTTGTTTTTTTCTTTCTTCACATTTTACGTACTTGTAATGTAACCTTAGTTTCGAGTTACATGTAAATAAGACATCGTATTAGCAATCCGCAGATATTTGGTTTTTGTTTTTCGCAAACGTAGTGTTATCATACATTATAATGTTATACTCGCATGTAGGTTCGCATTATCGTTACATGCGGTTTGAAACAAGTGTTTGACATTGTCGTGTATGTGTGTATCGTAAACATTTTTGTTATATAAGGCTTAAATGGACTTCGTGATTGTACCACCCGCACTGTAAAATCGCGAAAGCTTGTTTCTGTATTGGTAGCGTTTTTTCACTAATGAAAATCGTGACAAGATTAAAATGATTTATCGGTGTTTTCAATTATTTCTTTTCTCTATATCCTGCAGATATAGCATGTCATCGAACGCGCATGTGCGTACCTATGCATAATTATTATATAGATACGATGTGAGTTAATTTAAGTGTTTAGTGTTCCTAAAATACTTCGTTAAATATTCATTCGAACGCAGTGCTCCGTCCGTACGACGGGTGTAATGGAAATAATATCGTAAGACCGTGTGTCGGATCTTCATTTTTATGAAACAGTGTGGGCGATGAAAAATACGATATTCGAACTCTTAGTCCGCGCACGGCATATACACCTATACCATTTGACGTGTGTGTCATTACGTGCACGCATACAATTTTACGTATTCGACAGGAAATGATCGATCGGACCTTTCTTTGAATAACAACGATTTATCGTTTAACATGTTATTAAATGTAAAAAAAAAAAAATTCAAAAACAATTAAAAAAAAAATAAATAAAAATATTGTTGAAAACATAATAGTATATTATATGGTGCTTTTCTTTGTCATGGTTTACCTGAGTATGACATCATGACACCTATAAGAAACCGAACATTTATTTTTATTTTTTTTTTAAATCAAACGCTGATACTACAATATAAAAAAGGTTTTAGATATATAGGTACAAAAATATTGAAATTAAGATAATAGGTAACAATAATAATAATTCTACATAGTATTTAATTTTTTCGTTTGGCATTTAAAACCTTATGATCCTGGTTTGTTTCTTAAATGAACCGATCTGTTGAAAGTATACTATACTAAATGCACAAACGATTTAAAATGCCTTTGTACGTGCTTATACGCACGTATAGGCACGCGTATGATGTGTATTATTTCATGTATAAATGTGTGTATTGTATTGCCTTGATTAGAGTGTAGTTAAGGAATTCAAGTGGGTCATTTGCTCAAATCATAGCGTAATTTAAATCAATTTTTTTCATGTATTTAATTAATTAATAGTTAACATTCTTAAAAAAAAAAAACAATAGCCTTAAATGTATGTACTCGTTGATGTATGCAATAGTGTAATAATAAACGAGCATTAATTAATAATTAATAATTAATTGTTTCTCTATTACTGTTCAGATCGTTCTTAACGACTATTGCAATGCGTGCTACTGTTTGACTGTTGATGATTAAAAAATAATAGTTTTTTAATTTTTACTTAAGAATATTATATATGTATATATTTATGTATCCCTTGAAGACGTACATATTGTTTTCATTGAACAAATTACCTAAAATTACATACATGTTTTTGGTCAATAAATTAAATGTAATGTTGAGTGGAGAATAAGGAAAAATGATGAACTAGAAACACTCTTCCGTAAACCCAGTATACTCGAAACAATAAAGAACAAAAGATTGACATGGGCTGGGCATACTTGGCGTAGCCAAAACCCACTCATACGCATAGTATTAGAAGAAAATCCTACTGGGGATAGACCACTGGGAATACCACGTCTGAGGTGGGAAGATGTAGTTAGAAATGATGTGAAAGATTTAGAAGGAGGGATAGACTGGAGAATACAGGCTGCGAATAGAGAAAATTGGAAGCAAGGATGTATGTCGGGATGGTCCTAGTGGCCGAATTTACCGAAGAAGAAGAAGAAGAAGAAGAAGAAAATTAAATGTAAATTATACATTCACATAAAATTGTTAATATACTTTAATTGTAAATTATTAAATATAGTTTTATATTTAATTCTAAAACGATTATAAAATAATTAATATAATTTTTATGTTGTATACGTAACTCGAGCTATTGTTTCAAGTGGTACTCTTAATAAGCTTTGGATAAAGATACTCTTACATAATAAAAAACGACTAGCTGTTTTTTAGAAGATTCTAAAGTTATATTTTTTATTTATTTTTATTTGTATTTTTTTTTTTTTACTATGAAAATATTTATTATTTATTTTTTTGACTTTCAAACGTAAAAACGTTTAATTTTTGATTATTTTTCGTTTGAAATATTGTATTGCACGTTATAAATCATAGCGTATAACTTTTCTCCCGGGGACTTGTTGCCATTCGCACGTTTAATTCTGTTAGACTTAGTTATTCTCTTACGGGCGGCTGTTTGATGAAATATGAACCATAGTTCATGCGTTAATTATAGTGGTATGATCGACACGCCTTGAAATGATGAATAACCTGAAAATAGGCCGAAATGACTTACTCTTCTCTGTAAACAGTATTCGCCAATGGCCAGAGGCAATTATTTTTATTTTTCATATTTTTAAACATTTTGTATTGGGTGTACTATATGTATTTTTCACTTATTTCATAATGTAGCTGATACGTTGAAATATATGAAATGTAAAAAAAAAAAAAATTATAAAAATAAAGCACATATATAACATTATTATGACAGTTACAATAATTTAACTTATATTAAACAACAGTTTATAATTGTCAAGTACTACGTTAAAGCGATTGCGACACTCTTAAATGCGTCTGTCAGAGTCGGTATAAATAATATGAGATTGAACATTTTATAGGCTGCGTTCAAATAGTTTAGTAATTTGTCTTTTTATTTAATTACAATCGGAGTTCATTCCTTTCTTTTTCGTTGTTAATATGTTTGAATTACCAATTCTATATTTTTTTTTCTATTCTTGTTCCTTCATTTTCACAAAGAAATCGTGTTCTTCCGATTCTTATCATTTACTGTCGGTGTATGGTAATTATTTTAATACAAAACACGCAAAAACCATAGGTATTCTACTATATAACGATAAGATAAGACAATTATCTATGTATGTAATACGAACTATTCATGTACCCAACTAATGATTTGAAATTTTTTTTTTCAGGTGAGTGAAAATTACACCTTTTTTTTTAAGTAGTCGTACAAGAGACTTGGCCAATCAAACGGTGATTTGATCGACAAATCAATAAGTACGAAATCGTTCGCAAGCATAAGTATCATGTAACAAATCGAGTATACAACTATTTTTTTACCCTTTGAGTCGGATAACGAGTAGTTAATTAAAAGCACAATCACAGTAAATATTTAATACCATAAAATTATTTTCCAGGCAAATTGTAATGTATACATTACATACATTATACGTTATTCGTCGTATGTATAATAAAATAAGTCTATTATATACATATGATTATATAGTTATTAGAATAAAGTAGCACAATAACACCAATTGGTTGAGTGAATATTTATAGTTAAGGAAGGTTGAGTGTAATTACATATTTACATTTATATGATGTGTCTTACGTTTTAATGACCGTATTTTGCGGATTGTCGTGTAAATAATTCGTGAATGTTTGTTTAAATATAATAAAGAATAAAAACAAAAAATAAACTCACACGAACGATTTTGTAATTTTAGTTTCACAAATTAAAATGGCGCATTTACCTCTATTCAATATTAAACGCACGGACCGTGAAAATACCTACATTAAATTTATTTTACGACCGAAAATTATACATCGGGCGCGTTGTGTTAGAAATATAAACCCGGTCTATCATCAGAAGAGAAATAATATTAATGACGTCGTTGTTATATCGGAGTTGTGGGAATAAATTTCACACGTATAATATAATATCGGGCGCCCGTCAAAATCGCGAAAAATATAATAGTAAAAATTAAAATCGTGAAATGTTTAATCAGCCCAACAATAATCGTAAAGAGTAAATGATTTAGTTTAATAGTTAGTTTAACAGAATACATATGATTTCTATATCAACCCTACAAATTTTGGTATTATTTATTCATTAAGTTCATCTCTAGATTTACTTAAAAAAATTTCATTATCTATAGGTATATCGTAAATATTTTCAGGGAAATAATATGAATTAATCTTCTTTTTCTTCTCTTTTGCCTTTTTCCCAACTATTTGGATTTATGTGGTCAAATTTACGAAATAACATATTTGTAACTTTTCTTAGAAATATGTTCAAATAATTAGCTTAAAACTTAAAAACTAAAAAAGTAAATCTAAAACGATAAAAAAGAGAAATAAACAACCATCGAAATTATTTTCTCCCGAAAAAAATTAAAACAGTGAAGATACGTTTTAAGTACCGTAATGAAATATGTTACTATTATCTTTATAGTTAAAATCGGATACAGATAAAATTGGAAAATTAATTTAAAACGAAGATATAGTGTATTTAATGAAAGTATTAATTCAATGACTATGAAACATGATGGATATAATTTCACGTTCAAATATGCAGTAAATAATAAAAAAAACCTATTGGATTTTAAAGAATTATAAAATGACAGACATAAAGATACATCGGTTAATGACAAGTAATAAATATAAAGTTAAATTATTTATAAACAAATTGATCTCCTGACCCAATATGTAAATTATGACCACGTACTTGTAAATCATTTGTAATTATTTTATTATCGCATTCTTAATTTAAACTTCTATGATGAATTTTGATTAAACAATTAGGATCACTTAAAATTGTTATAGCGCACATAGAAACTGCCGGAGAAATGATATTATATTGATATTATTCGTTATCACAAATTATAACGAAGTTAATAATACAAAATAAAAAACAAAAATCTATAAACTACAAGGAAACCCGCTTATGCGCCAATAATTTACTGTTATCAGTTACATCAAACATAAAATAAAGAACAAAATATATTTTGTATATTCATTAGGTAAATAATGTATTTAAAAATCAACTCGGACGGTTCGATATGTTCTTAAAGAAACTTGAAAAGTCTATGAGAAATTATTTAATATCTAACTTAAACAGTAATTTTTTTTCGTACAAACATCATCTAATGGCAAATAAATTCACGGGCTAAACATTTTTCGTTATAACTGTTAGCTGTTAAAACGTTTCGCGATTGTCGTTTTCGCTGATTAATTTTTGCGATTTTCACATAGACTCAATGATGTTATACTTGGGTATTATCGTTGGTGAGAACGGCCAATTATGTGTCATGAAGATGGGTACCTTTCGTGTTGTATTTGTTAAGTTCTCGTTTTTGGTACATAGATCTGTAAACTTAAACATAGCAGTAAACCGTATGGAATTGTAAACAGTATTCTAAATATTCTATAAAATATAAATGTATTACTCGAACAGTAAATTGTGCTCGTACAGTCGGGACTGTCCCGAACGATGATCGAGAGACCTAGGTTAGGCGCGAGTCACGTACAAGGGTATTTCGTGTAGAGCACACCTACATACAGGAACGGATCCAATGGGAGGACGAAACCTCTTCTCAAAAATCCCTAAAAATAGGTTTGTGCTATCTATAATAAAATGTATTGGGTTTCGCATTATTTTTTTAAGTTTATTACATCTACTAACTTGAGTATTATAAATTTACGAAAAATAAAATAATATAGTTTTGTATTTATCGAGGAAATGCGTTACTGCGCCCCCTCCGTAAAACATTTTTCGATCTGCACCTGCCTACACAATGTTTCGAAAAACCGTGCAGTGACGATAGAAACGATTTCCAAACATTGTCGTCTCCAATAAGTAGCCGTTCGTTGCTCTTGTGTTCGGCACGTACAGGGTCACTCCTGGCTCTAAAACACCGCAAGCGTTTGTTGAAAATACTCTGACGCGAACCCGGTTTTTCTTCGAGTGGGCTCGCGAATAAAGATCTCCCAGCGACAAATCAATTAGACGTTTGAGGTCGGCGCGCGTACAAATCAATCGGGGCTCGCGGACGACAATGCGCTCTCTTTCTCTCTCTCTCTCTCTCTCTCTCTCTGTCTCTGTCTTCGCAGGTCATCGTCACAACTCTCCGTGAAGTGGTCGTCGTCATTAGTTCCTTTCGCGTGACGACGACGGTAGTCGGACGAAACAATAGCGGTTACAACCGTACTGCATGATATTCAAACGATAGTAATAAAAAAAAAAATACAAAAACCGTTTTTATTTTTTTTTTGCTTCCTCTCCCGCCCGCGGTGGACACGATACCGAGGCTGCAACGCCGCTGCCGCGAGGTAAACGTACGCGCCGTGAACCGCCTTCGGCCCGAACCGCAATGCCCCTGGTCGCCATTGATCAAGCGCGAAAATCCCTTCGGGTGGACGCGCGCGCATCACCTCGCACCGCCGGTTTTCGTTCGCTTAACGCGCACGCGCTAATATGCTAATACAGTCGTCGGAGATCGAGGATTCGGGAGCTTCGTTTCGTTCGTAGGCACTAACATTAAGATCATGATGATTATTTTTCTTCCCAACAGTGGTCAACGATATCGATGACGGCAACCGGGTCTGTGCGCGGTTAGGTTTTTCGTTTGTTCATTTCTTGCCGTTCGCACGCGCGTCGATAAAGTTCCTCGACGAACGCAGTCGACCATTCTATACGACGATAACGTTGTGCTCTTAAGCGAGCGTAATACCGTCGGTATTACTGTCGGCCCGCTTTACATACTCAAATGATATTATTTTTTTTTTTTTTTTTTTTCGATTCGCACCGATAATAAGTCATAACCGAATCGAATATGTCGTTTTGACATCCCGACTTCGTGTTTCCTAACGTTGTACCCTCCCACGGCACGTGACGAGCCGTTATTTCAACCGGAGACTGCCGACGGCCACGTTCTCGGGGGACCCAAGACCGCGTGCCAACGATGGCCGGGGACATGTGTTGCCCTGCGTGTCCTGCAGCAGGACCGCGCGCGGGGTCGGTTCGGTCTCGCGATACGAATACGGTGTAACACTCTGGCGCGCTCGTGTCCTCATCGCTCGGCGTTTCGTTATTAATTATTAATTAATCTCGATTAATTTTTTTTTTTTTTTTTTTCGAATAACTCCCGTCGTGTATGCGACCGCAACGCGTGCGCGATTCGTGAACCGTCCATGCGCGTTCGATCGAGTCTCGTTGCAGGCGTGTGTTACGCACGTTCGGTTTTTTTTTTTTTTTTCTCAAAGCGTGCGCGGAGCGGCGAGCGCCAACGACAGTACGGCAGGATATTTAACAACGCGTAACAGTCATTCTCGTTAAGGGTGGTTAAGATCCTTGGTCAAACTCGATCGCTGTAGCTGCGCGGCGTCGTCTTACCCGTCGCTTATTACCGTTGCACTGCACACCACGGGTTTCGCATACTTTGCATTGCCCGAGAGTTCGTTAACGACTTTTCTCGTGCACACGGAAACGAGAGAAACGCGATTACAACATACGCGCACGCGCGCAGGCTCATTATACCTAGGTATTTAGACGATAAAAGCTGCAGTGTTTGATCGTAGCAGTGCATTTTGTTTAGACGACCGGGCCGTATAAAACACCCCAACCTTTAACGTATCGATTAAAATAACAGCTAAGAAGTCGATTCGGAATACAAGTTTTAAAAAAAGTTTACAATACGATAACGTTGTTTACAAAAGACAATATTTCTACGTTGTTGTTGTGTGTGTGTGTGTATGTGTATTCGTGGAAAGTATACGCGTATATGAATATTTTATTTGTACAGATCATTTCAAAACTCCTCCCCCACGCTCGAAAACTATTAGTGACACCAAATGGGTTCTGGGCTGAACTGCTTTCGAAAATGTGTTCCATTTATATGATCATTAAATTACACTGTATGTAGATTGGTTTGAATGAGTATCGAATAAACAAATAAAACAAAACGAAAACCACCAACAATATGCACCCACGGTGTGTACTGATTTAATTTGTTTTGTTTTAATGGGAAAACCTGTATTATATTTTAACTAAATGATGTCTAGTCGAACGGATAACATTTATCAGGAGTTCTTTCGCCGCAGCATTCGTCCTGTATCGTTATAATCGGTTATGTTTATTCACGTATATTGTTATAATACTGATTTATATTACTTGAATAAATTGTACCACACACGGTTCATAACATATTGAAAAAAAAATAAATAAAAACTTGTACTTTCTTTCATATAATAGTACAAAGGTGGTGCGTTAAAACATGCGAACAATATTATAATACAATTAATTGTCCGCGATCGAAAATGTTCTTCGATTAAAGTAATACGTGAATGGATTATACGAAATTTTTTCAACTCGTTGCCGAATAATTTTTCGTCCCAAAAACATGTGTTCGCTAAAGCGTAAGTGAATATTAGTATTGTTTTCATGTTTGCAACAATGTGATTGAATGAGTTTATTAGAAAACCAAAACCTGTACGAGTGTTGAACGTGTATACCCCGCCACGTTGTTAACACGGCGATGAGTTATTGTAGAGATCGGGCATAGGAAAAATAAAAAATAGTCCACAGGCACAACAGCCTGCGTTCGTACGTATGATGATTTAGATGGTTTGTACGGGGCAAATCGATACGATTGTAAAGTCACATACGATATTATACATGTACATATAATAAACATTCCCTCGCGCGTTTATATACTTGTAATTCATATACGTGTACGACATACCGTTGTAAACAACCGGATTGTGTGCGAAGATTAAAAAATATGTAATAATATACCGTGCGAGGAGGAGCGTAGGAGAATATATTTATTCGTGTACGTATATACGATTAACACCTAATAAAAACAATTTTACATCGGCTGGTTATTATTTACGATTAAACTTCTTATGTGTGTAAAGAGATTTTTTACTATTATTATTTATTTATTTACTTTTTTTTTTTTTTTTGTAACATTTATTGTATAAATTAATGAACTATTGAGAATGAAATTTATTGTTCAATTAGTTCAGTTGTTCAAAACGGTTTTCGAAATCACTGTGCTATCACTTATTGCTATAAACAATGTGGCTTAAATCGAAATGGTAAATTAGTTATCGATCGATGATCACGCAAATTCAATAAATATTTCCTGTCGTTATTACGGCTACGGAACATTCAATCCGCTCTCTAGAAATCAGTTGATTAAAAGCAAATGTTTACATAAACGTGCATAAGTGAAATATAATGTTGTTAAAACATCAACAAATAACTTTGAAAAAAGAAAAAATAATATATACAAAAGCAACAGTATATTGTAAAATGGTATATAGCTCATCATCGACATCTAAGCTATGGCCAAACTTTCTTATGAATAATGGTAGTTTTCTTCAATAATTGAAAATATTAAATCTTTTTTAAGTTTAATAATTTTGATTTAAATAAAATAACAATTGGTCGTATAAATTCTTAGGTCTTTTAATAGAAGCATAAAATAACTCATATATATTTATTTATTTTTCATTACATTTTCATTAGATTTTCGATTTTTTTTTTTTAGTTTCGATTGATGTGTTATTCGCTCATACCATAAAAGTATAGAATAAAATTAATTAATTAATTAATGTAAATTTAAATAAATAAATAAGTGATGCATTATTTGAATAATTTACTTGAGCTATTTATGTTCATACATATAATATTTATAACTATTGAATTTATTTTTATAAATTATTTTTTACAGCTGCTATATGCACTAAGTATATTTATTCTCTTTATATTATCTTTAAAATAAATTTATTATTTAGAAATTATTAAATATATTATAAAAAATGATTATAACAGAACAAAATAATTTAACGATTGTTGATATATTTTTTATCATATTTTCTTTATAAAAAAAAACCACATTAATCACTCGATTGTATTTGGGTCATCGCTAAACTTTGTACATTGAACTCGTATTAACATAATAAAAATACGAGTAGTAATATTAATTGGCATTTTAATAGTTTTATAGTAAAATATGAACATATCTCAATGATGTAACATTTTAAATTTTATAAATAATTAATTCGAATAAAAAATATTGGGTTATTAATCAATAAATAGTGAAATAATGATAATTATAGAATATAAATATTAATATTAAAAAATGTTTTTTTAACGCGTTATTTAATGAAGTACATTATAATAACAAAGTATAGATTGTATACTATTTTACCCTTAGGTGTTTATATCGTTTCTTTTTTTTTTTTTTGGCACCTATATTTAATTCGTTTTTTACAGTTCAATTATTATTTTTACTGTTATTATTAAAAATATTTGAATATTTTTCATTTAAAAAGGACAGTATATTATTACAATACAACGTCATAAATCTAATAGGTAAATATATGTTTTATTTAGTCTGCTAAATGAATACGCAAAACGAATATGCTAAATAAAATGATACATTCATTTTATTTTAGTTTAGCCGTAGCTAAACCGTTAGTAATATACAATATTATATTTAATAAAGGCCTGCGTGTAAAAATATAATATATACAATCATGACTATATGCAATATTTTTAATTCTATAGATATCGATCGCAGATTACACTTAACATTAAACTCCGTGTAATTGCAAAAACAACTCCGCCTATTAAAATAGGTTGTTTTTAAAAAAAAAAAAAAAATCATGATGATAATCGCTTTCAAATTAAACACCCGCCCAAGTGGCCTGACCATAAAAATGACCGCCCACCTAACACGAAAAATGCCCTTTATAAAATTATCTCCCTCTCTCTCTTACTCACTCTGTACATATAAATATGCAAGAAATACAATTCAAGTTAAATTATTCTTCTATTATACGTATAGGTACATACAATTATGAATTATTTCCTGAATACAAACAATAGATGATTTTCTCATAGTCAATACCGACAAAAAACATCCGAGTTATTTGTAAAGTTCCACTGATCGGACACATTTCGACTGCCATTCAATATGACGATATGATTCATCAATTTATATTTAGGTACATATATATATATAAATATATTCATGTATAGACTTATAATTTTGTTTTCAAAAGTTGTCGAGTTCAGTTGCGAACACGATCGCAATGTTTCTCTATATTTCTATATTCCTCACTAGTCGATTCGTTTAGATTTTCTGCATTATGTTCCGATATAGTTCGTCTGTTTATCAACATACAATGCACAATACTATAACTTTACCAAGTACTTTACAAATACAATAACACTCCTGGCCGAGCATTTATTTCTTTATGTGTATTTGTAATTTATTTATTAATTTATATACTGATCGCGATAAGTTTCCACCGTTCCTGGTACAGGCGGGAGGGGGGGAGTTATAACCGACGGTTAGATCAGGCCACCAACCAGCTGCTCTAAACAGGCCGATCTGTACCTGAAAGGATATTAACGGTGGATACGTACAAGATTTGTTACGTCCGCAACCGGATCGCTCTTCTCCGGCAGTCTTATCACGCTCCCGTGCACTGCTCGTGTATCTTGTTAACGATTTCCAACAGGACGAAACACGAACCGCTCGCATTTCCCCGGACAACAATGTACACTGATCAACCGCACTGCGCATGGATACGCCGGTACGCTTTAAAAGAATCCCCCGTACGTTATGCTGCACATAACGATGCACGTTGTACCGGGGGACGACGTGCACAGGTTTCTTATGACGGGGTCGGTACGTTCCGCTGCCGCGTGCGCGATCGGTCTCTGCCGAACAGCAAATGAAAATAATCCCGTATATAATTTATTATATCCGCGTGCGTAATAAGCATATTTTTCAAACTTGTCGTCCCGCGCTCGGGTTTCGTTGACGTGACCGTCGTGCGCAGGCACCGTACGCGTGTGCCGCTCGCTTGCAGTACGCATTCGTACCGGTGTACGTCTGCGCGCGTTACAGATTTTGCCGTCGTCGGATCGTTTATGACCGTTTAGAGTTTATTTTTCAAAACGTCGTCGACCATCTCCGTCGTCGCACGTACGCCGTGTACACAATAATATACGTACACGCGCGCGGTTAACCGCGTATCGTTATTATTGTACGTCTCCTGTGCTCGAGCCGTTAGCATCCTTTTCTCGGTGCTCCTTTGACGGAGATGAGATTTACGAGCTCGGTGCAATGAGACACGTACACAGGAAACGTCTCGTGTTAGGCGTATCGTTATTATCATTATTATTATTATTATTATTATTATTGTTATTACTACTCTTACTATATGATAAGGATAGCTGCTGAGTAAACGTACAACGTCGGCGTCGCCGCCGTAAAAACAAAGATGGATGTGACCGGTAACCGCGATTTGTCTCGGAAAAATGTATTAAATATATATATATATACGTATAAGCTTACTATATTTTACACAAGAATAATATTATATAGAATACACGTAGGCAGTGTTGTACGTTGTCGGCGACCGTCCGCATGATATTACGCGAAAAGGAAACAAACACTACGCGCGCAGCAGTAGCGTTATAGGATACAAGTCGGATAAGGACCGGATGAATATTTAAACGATCCAATATATAAATAATCCGTCTTGTATCCGCGTATTAACCATATTTTATATTATTATTATTGTTGTTATTATTATTATTATTATTATTATTATTATATTCTCTCTCCTCGGCATTATAAATAATGTATTTTCTACCAGGTTCTATTTACGTTCGAACATAGAAAACTTTCATCAATATTTAATACGATCGCACGTACACACACACACACACACACACACACGTATTATTATACTACGCCGTACGTTTAGGCGTATATTCGCGCGCGTGTGTATAAAATAATATAATGCTGCAGTGGACGGTCGTGCGCGTATAATAATATAATATATTTCGTTTACCTACTCATTTCCATTTCAGGAGAGACGTATCACCGCCAGAGTGGAGCGCAGAATGTACTCGCGCACACACGCACACGTACGCATGTGTAATATTACATTATTTATCGACAAACCCGGTCCTCGATGCAGGTGTTCCCCTCCTTTGAGCAGTATTTGCAGCGTTGCACACCGGTCGATCGAAGGAAAACGCATTCTTAAAGCCAGTGCCCGCGATGCGTGTGCACCGATAAACGGTTATCGACGTTTTATCCGAAATATGACAAATTACCACTGGTTATTACGGCGGCGCTTTTCGGATCGCTCCTTGATTTATGTTACCTGGTCACGCCACCTGACCGCCGCCGATACGGCGATATCGATGCACACCTATTATAACATTATGCGGATACGATTCATACGATTTACGTGTTCGACCAAAGTCCGGGCGACGACGGCTTATCTCTCGTTCGCATATTACCAGGCTCCATGCAATCCGCGTGACGATCGCACAGCCATCTCACAGCGTTACGTAGCCGGTATTAAACCACCGTCGGCTCGGCGATACCCGTGCATGTGCGCGAGCAGTGCGGCTACCGTTGTCGTCGTTGCCCGTATACGTGGACGAAAACTTTGTACCGATGTTATCCTCGACGTGGTGCGCGCACGAGAGTATTTATATCGGTCTGCGAGCATGATGTAATACGCGGTTCGAGGCGGCGGAACAGATTAAAACGTATTGTTATTGTGTTTTACGCGAGAAAAATAATAATAAGAAAAAAACGGCAGTACACGTATAAGTGTACGAAGCACGAAGTCGAGCGGTGCGTGCACGCGCTGCAACCGGTCTCGCGTCGGTGTTATCTGCGGGTACGCGTACGTTTTGCACGGTCCCCTTTGAAATTACCATACCGTACGAACGCGTACATATTTTATCCCCGCAAATACGAGTGTATCTGTACATATAAACACGTCGTACGGTAACCGTTGGTCCCCGGAGAAAATCAACGTGTTCAAATTTGACGAAAACCGACCGAACGTTCGAAAGTCGTGCGCGACGTCGAATCCGCCGCGGTATGGTACGCACTACGCGGACGTGCGTGTTCGCGATTATAACGCGTTTTGTAACGATGACGTTAACGCTAGGTGTGCACCGGTGGTACGGGGTAACGTTGGCCACGTCATCGTAATCGGTAATCGAGTATTATTTATATGAATATTTGTTTTTAACGGACGATTTGTACGCGAGCGTACGTGTCGCGAACTCCGCTACGTGTAGCTCTGCAACACGGACGGTATTAAAAGTAAAATCGGCACGTCGCCGCATGAGAGAACTCTTTCCGTTACACGATTGCGTTGCGAACGATAACGGTATTATTAGTACGTCACGCGTCACTGTATCTCGTCGTCGCAGCTGCAGCTCAAGTATATCTCATGCTTTTTTTTTTTTTTGTTCGCCTCTCCGTCCGACGACGTATCCGTAAACTGCGACTGCGCGCGTACGACATCGCCGTACAGGGCTCTCCGCCGATACGTTCGGTTCGCGATGAGTGAAATATATGCTGTTAAATCGTGTCCGTCTCGTCATTATTCGTTTGCTCGTGTAATTTTTCCGTCTCCCCGGCCATGTCGCTTCCGATTTTGGCGCGGTGTCACTCTGATTGGCAGACGTACGACGACGCGCGCGGCTAAACCGAACCGTCTGCTGCCGTGTTGACGGTGACAACAATTGTATTCCCAACGCACGAGCCGTCCTGCGAATAGTGCCTACCCGTGTACATGCATCGGCACGTTCACGCGCGCACGTGTAAAAAACGACGTATACACGACTAACAAATAGCAACGCGTCCGCCCGCGAAGCTTGCAGGTCCGCGATCTCGCAACGAACCTACTCCGCGTCGTCAGTAACCAGAACTTCGATTGCCCGCGGCGAAATAATCTAGCGGGCTCTGGACCCTTGGCCGGTCCGCATCGAGAGCCTATGGGCCAAGACATGGTTGCGGTCCTTCACCGATGAAAACGATTATTTAAAACCACAGATTTACGTATATAATAAAACAAATATAAATCTTTTCAGTCGAGTGCAACGAAAACATTAAAACCATATAATTCTTTATTATAATAGGTGCATGTATCCACAAATCATGTATTTGATGTAAACCAAATGCTTCTAAGGTTTTGTTTTAAATACATCTGCAACAAATACTATATCTCTATTCCACATGCGCACAAACATGATCATATGTCCCCGTCCCCATGGTGGTAAACATAGTAAACGGGTGACGGGCCCCCCAACGCTCACGAGTTCAAACGAGAAAAGAATAAAATTATTCTTGTAAGTTCTATAAAAAGTACAAATTACCAAAATACCATGTAGTATTTTTAAGTATTTTATTAACGGGTGATCTGTTTTTCGGATTCTCAACATTCCTTGATGGGCCCGTAGCTCAATGCCCGTCAGGCCACCTTATCGGAACGCCTTTCCTTATTATATGCATTCCATTGCGACACTAATGCCTGCAATGTATATTAACGTCTCGACGATTCACGAGATCCGACAACGGGTAAAAATCAACCGAACGATTTGAATGATGTTATCGTTATTGAAAACCGCGACAGTGTACACCGGACGAGATGAATCTCCATGTCACGTGTTTATTACCAACGGTCTAATTTGTTCTCTCCGGGTTTCTATGTCGATCGGGATATTCGTTTATAATCCGATAACTTACAAGTGTAATACGCAGATCTTGAACATATTTATTCGTCATCAGTGTCGAACATTATAGGGTATTGCGAACGTAACACTTGGACCATAAACGATTTGAGCTACCCGAGTTTCGTTTCAAAAATCTCAGTACCTTCGAACTGTGTCCATGCGAATTTCTTCACCTCGCAGTGCAGTGACAGTCCCTTTGAACTGATGAATATCACACGTGTATGCAGTATTCGCATCGGGCGATCCGTGTCCTATACGATATAACACTCAAAGATGCATGACGGATGTTTCGCTTACACATCACGTGTATAAATCCTTATAAAACGCATACGAAACATGTACACACGTATGAATACGATTTTCGCATCACGCGGAATAATAATATTTCACTATGTTATTGAGAAAAGTTAACTGACGTGGCATCATGCCCTTAACTAGATGTGAATGATGCTTTTGCGCGGTTCCGATGACGTGCTCAGGACGCGCGAGTGATTTATGGACACGCACAGGACACATGGTTCGGTACATAACAATAATAATAATAATAATAATAATAATAATAATAATATGAACATCGCGATCGAGAGAGAGAGAGAGAGACTGTGCCGTGTACAGAAGATCGGATACAGCGGTTTGCGGTGCACGACCGGTACAGGACTGACCGCGTGTACCTACACGTTATGCATCATGCGTCTGGTCTAGCGGACAACAAGGAAAGAAGGTGAACCGTCACGTTCAGCGGTGGCGCGAAGTTCTTTTCCCGGTGGAGCTGAGGCTACACTCGTGTCCAGCGACCGACCCCCGAACCCGGCTCGAAGTAAACGTTTCCATTCGAACGCGTCCATAACGTTACGATCGCATTGCAACTAACTTGCAATCGAAATTCTGTTCGTTCGAAAATCGACACGAAACTTTTGATAGCAGCCGTTTCGAAAAAAAAAACCTACATCGCGCGGCTCATACAACTTGCACGAGTTATCGCAGTAGAAATGTTTAACGTGGACCACCAGTAATCCGATCCGATCGATTGATAAATAAATTAAACCGATATGCTAATGTAAGATGATACTCGTCGGCCACGACGAAGACGGCACCACGCGCGCACTTCAACTTGCAGCTTTTAGTGCGGGGGTGGTGTACGCATTCGGTCTTCCTACGTCTCACGACGCTTCAAATGCACTTCTCGGACAGTTAGAACCGAAGCGCCGGAACCGTTCAGCGGTAAAAAAAAAACAATCTAAATAAAAATCGCCGTTCGTTGACGTTCATCGATCGAAGATCCTGATAGTTTTGGCGATCGGCGTCCCGGTTTTTCGTCGGCTTCGTGGCCGACCATCACGCGGTGTACAGTTCTGAACGATTCCCTCGGACGATTCCCGCGCCGGCGCTTCCTCCACGGGCAGGGGTGTTGTTCGTCAACCGGTCCCACCCGATCTCAACGGTCGCGAAAAGTTTGGGAACCGCTGGACATCGTACCGCGCCCCGTCAACGATTCGTTATCGCGGACAGTGTTTTATTAACGTACATACGTGTACACGCGCGAATGGCAACGCAATAAATTTTGCACCCTGTATAATACGCTGGTCCGGTCGCCAGCAGTCGTCGGTATAAGTGCTCACGTGTTATCATGCAGGTGCCGGTGGGAACGTTTCCCGTGCGACTGTTAGAAGAAAAGATATATTTCATTCATTATTATTATTATTACCATAACTATTCGTACGGGATCATGCGCGGTATAATAACGTGTGTGGCGAAAAGTTCAGGTCGATCGCCATGCGGACCGATACGGCGGTGCACGTACCCAACCGGTGTTGCACCGACGACCGGTGGACTCGGGGTACAAGGACGATTTATAAATACATATACACACACGCACATTGTTGTAGTATACCGTATGGGAAACGAAACGAAAGGGTTCCGTTTAATATTTATCTGTACGCGCGTTTACGAGTGGCAGCCCAATAATTCGCGTACAGTTTATCGTCTCGCCGTTTCCATTGTTCCGCAACGACTTTTCGCCGTACGTCGTACGTGATTCGCGTCGTCCCGACGTGGGATAACGGACGCGTCACGACGCACGCACGTCGTGATTTGTTCCTCGTAAAACATACCGAGGAATCGGATGCGCGAAATATAATTGGGTGTCCTTAAGGTTGAAAAACGCGTGGTGCACATACAAATATATGTTGTTATTTAATATTAGTTCTTGGCGAGAAACAAATTGGCAAACAACACGTGCAAGGAACAAATAGCGTGGAGCAATAACGTAAGCGAATATATTGCGGTTCGGAGTTCGATGGGACTCGTGCACTACGCGTGTAGCACCTAAATTCATAATGCTTCGCGGACAAAATCATTAGGGGCACAATAACATTTTACGGCTGTTTGATTTTTACCGCATTACTTACCCGTGAACGATGATGCGTGAATGATGTGACCAATGTTTACGGAGGTCGGTATGATGAATTATTTTAAGAAATCGGCAAACCAACATTACAATTGTAGGTGGTAATCGTTCAAAATTAAGCATGAATAATTTAAAGTAGGTTTACAAATGTGCAGTGAGATGACTGTCCCGATTGTGGTTATATAGGTTAGACGTAGCATGCATAATGTTCAGTCGTTCAAAATATGAAGATAATAATGTTGGGTATAATTAATGAGATGATCATTATCTATATGCTAATACGATTTATCATCCGAAAACAAACGATAATTATCAACATATATATTCTTTTTTTTTTTTTTAACAAATTACATGTTCAAGTGACCGGAACACTTTCAGAAAACAAATTTCATACTTCTCTTATCTAAAACTCGGTCATACCACACTACTTTTATCTTGATCAATTAAATTATCCTTAAATTACCACCCCCTTTCTGCACCCTTTAAAACAATCGTGTTATTCACGGTATACTCACATACTCTTTGACTCCATCTTAGTCTCTCGTCAACACTAACTTTACTTTCTTAAAAATATCTTAAATTTGCTTCGCCATTCACAATCCATCATTCCATTTCACCCAATATACCAATCTTCCACTATATTTAGCCTATCTGACTAACTTAATAATATAATGTTTTAGATTATGAGCGTTTTATTTTAAACGCAAATACACTTGTGATTTTTAACTGTTTTCTATTGTTCTATCTTTTTCATTAATTGTTGGGGTTAGTTTTATAGTTCGAAAAAAAAAAAATAACCCGATAAAATCTGTTCATAATGTTTTCGATGGAAAACGTTAACCAATATCACTATATTTTATCGTAGTGTGGCCGAAAAACAATTTCTGTTTAAATTTAATGTTCAAAAAAAATTAGCGTTCATTACTAAACTATAATTATACTAATCATCTGTAAAACAAACGCCCACGTATTTCACATCACGTCGAGAGGAATAAATAACGTTTTGTTATCACAGACCAATCTCGTCGGTTAAAAATCAATTATGATTGCGTAAAAACCGCCCATCTTTGGTAAAAGGACGTCACGACTTTGTCCACGGACTAAATCATTATTTTTACATCCAATATTATTTTGAACATTTCGTGCTTTTGACGTGCTTATATGTGCGCGTGAGCATCAAAACGGCCCCCTTGCCGTTCGTTGGCGCACAACAGGTGCTGACCGGTACAACGACGCGGCTGTTGTTACCGGTGTTAGGACGGTGTTCAGCCCGCGGTCGTCCGAGTCCCCTGGTCGCCGTTGTTGCACTGCGGTTTGTTGACGAAAAATGTATGCGATGACGCGCGCGCGGGTGGTCCTGTGACGGTCGAAGGAAACGATGCGCGCGCGGACCGACAACCCATATGCAATGCATGTATGACATATAGGATCATTATGATAATAACATCGGCGGCGGACATAAAAGCATCAAAACGAGACGAGAAAAAAAATATCGTATCATATGAAAGCGCCAAAATCGTTTTTTTCGGTTTGGCTTCCGTGCACCGAATCATCCAACGCTTTTGCAGATCCAATGTCCATCGCACCTGAAGATCAAACAATTTACAAATTTACTGTTTACTTTTAAAAAACATACATTTATTCTTGTATATTCGTTCAACGATTCGGGCCGGAATTCCAGGTCAATGAGACTATAAAAGGATTACAGCACAGCTGAATCGTGTCATCGAATTTGAAAAACCAATTTCACGTGGCTCTTTGCCAAGCGAAAGGGAAGAACTCTCCTTCTGATACTGAACAAACGATATATCACGAAGAAGTCGTAATTGTACAAAGGAAAAAATTACCAGGACGGTAGAGTGAGTCGTTTGGAATGCGTGAATAATGTTGGATTAGAAAATCAACCGACTCATTAAAATTATATTTAATTTATTTCTATGTACATTTTATTTTATCAATGATCGCATGTTTTAAATATTTTTAAACACTCTTACGGTATGCATAAAGTACCTATTCATTTTGACGCGAATGATACCAGTATGCCCTTTTGGCACCTTTGACACTTATGTCATACGGCCATTGATATACACATCGAACAGGCGTGCAAAGTACATAATGTGTATTATTTTGAGGTTGTATTTATTGAAGGCATAAGCTTTGGGGCGAGTCTATGGAACACACATGATTACATGTTTGTAGAAAAGATCCGAAATTGTAAATATTTCTATAAACACATGCGCAAAACAACACGTGTTTCCTTAAGGGTTACGCCAATTTTCAACACCGTATATTTTTAACCCATTAGTTACGGTTGTAAACGCAAAATTCAGTTAACTACAGTCATGGCATCCCTTGTACACGGTGGGATAAGCCACTTTTTAATCGTTTTATTCATCTCTGAACAGAACTGCGTGTTGAACACTAAATATTATTCAAACTTTAGGGTTTCCCTAAATTTCAAATGGAAATTGTTCAGAATTTGCACGCTGAAGATTATGCTCGACGGTTGGAATTTATTGCTCCGTTTAACATTAAATTTCATACGATCACATTTTAATTGCACAGTTGTAAATCTCACCATCTTTGGTGTGATAAATCAAAACGTAAACAACAATGGAATTTTTGTGAACAAACAAAATCAACGATACTGATATGAAGATAACCGGCCAAGCGACTGTTCCCAAACAGTCTGGGAAACACTAACCAACAATGTGGACCGGTCGATGGGAAACAACTAGATGCGTATTCATACGGTGGGATAGTACTGATAGTTTTCCTGAAATCGTTCATAAAATGTTACAATGCTCTCTAGGACCGCTCCAAAACTGAGTATTCTCAGTACACGAGCATCGGTCGAAATATTTAGCGTTACTCTAAACCGTGATCACACTGTATAATATATATACGTACCTGTATTTGTGTGTGTATGTGTGTGATGTAGTTGCGTTTAAATAACCATGTAATAATGATTTATTGCGCGTCCGGCACGATCGACGATCGATACGATCTATGGCGTAAATATATATATATATAAGCGGCGTTTGAGTTGTGTTTGAGTTGCGATCGAGAGAGAGTGGTTTCAAAACATCTATAAGACCCGAACGTGTGTGTCCGCATAAAAATAACAATAATAGTAATAATAATAATAATAATAATAATAATAATAATAATAATAATAAGAATCATATTATAACAGTAATATCGCGACCGAGGCCGGTCAGGGGCTCACCGGGAGAGTATACATGTACGCGTATAAATATGTACGTGTATGTGTGTGTGTGTGTGTGTGCATGTGTATGTGTGCAATGTATATAAACACGCGGCGGAATTAAAACAGCAATAAATATAAAGCTCACTGCCCTCCCGAACAGCATTAATCAATCGGAAATCAATATTTATTATAATACGGCAGTATAATACAATATAATATGTTAAACAGTCGTGTGCGTGCGTGGGCCCGTGCTACGGTGCTGGCCGCAGTATACACGCGACGGAAAACGTTAAAAGTAGTAGAATCGATAAAAATCTCCACACAACTAGATCGATGTTTGATGTATTTTTTATTTATTTATTATTATTATTATCATTATTTTTTTTTTTTTAATATACGATCATATTTATTATAATAACCTCACCGTATATTATATTACATTATCATAATGTTGTGTATTGCCTTTTCCGTTTTTTTTTTTTTTTTTTCTAATGCCTTATCGCGTCGTACACATTAATACCCGTACCTACAACGTACACATGTACCGCTATTAGTGTATAATAAATAAATACGTGTGTACTGTTGCTCGTAACGCGGGTACATAGACGGCGGCGCGTAACGGCGTAATGGTTACGACCAAAATTTATAACGTATCGTTACCCTACATCACGTATGCGCGAGCATTTATGTCTTAATAAATACGACAAATTGCAGTTTTTATTTCATAAACATTATGATAATGATTGAATTCAATACCATCAGCGTCCACCTATGCGTGCACCTATCGTCGTAATAACAACGTACGATACGTCGAACTTTACGAGCGCACCGTGTTTACGAGTGCTCGATTTCGATGCACGTGCACAAAATATTATGTACGATCGATGTAAATCAATTTCAATGCGCTCGATTACCTACGACCAAAAACGCGTGATTAATTTAACGTGTTGCGTTGTGATTATTCGTCCGTATACCATGATTACTAATACTATCATAAACGAGCACCGAAGTCCTGTTGGTTGTTGTGTATACAAAAAAAAAAAAAAAAAATAAATAAAAATAAGACGTATGATTGTGTCGTACGATATGTGTTACGAATTGAAAATAATGAATATTAATACTAAATTTCTGTTAATCGTGTCGGAACGGTCAGTTTTTCTCTGGCTGTTCGTTTACATGGGTTTTATTTTTACACGCGAACGTTAATAAAATCGTGTACACTTCTCTCCACGTTTCGGTACACTTCCGCACGTTGTACTCGAAAACAGTGGCGTATTTACGAGGGGGAGGGGCAGGGGTACTGGACCCCCCCCCAAGAACCTCTCAAAAAAATAAAAAATCAACAACACAATTCTTACGTATTTGCAGAATCGGGTATGGTTAAACATTCACAGGGAAGTTGAAATTACTGTTGATGAAGTGATGGAGGAGTTGGCCAAGAAATCGATACGACTGGAATTTATTTTATAACAATATTTTATAATATATAATGCTAAATACAATATATAGATACATATATATATATAATATTACGTAAGACTTTACGATTATTACATTGCATATTTAGTTCAACTTCCTCCAAAAACTGCATAAGGACGTAACTATTACAGTATGGTTTACATTAATTATGTATAAACTGTGGACCCTCCTCCCTCCAGAAAAAATTGAAAACACGCCACTGCTCGAAAAACCCGGTCGGTTCATTCGCGCCCGCGATTTCTTCGCGAGTCCGATCGTGACCGTTCGCTGCGCGCGTATCGGTTCGAAGCGGATCAAACGGAGAACGCATTCCCGCCCCGATGGTTCACGTACGGACTCGGCGTTCCAAGTGCTGTTGTGCGGGAGCGACGAAACACCGGTTCCGGTACACGTACGAACGACGCGTACGTGAAGTTGGCCCACCCTTTTTCACGGATTCACTTGAAACCTATACCAATATTTTGCGAGTTATTTGCGAGAATTTGCGGGTTACGGTTAAAAAACATGAGGGTGGGCCGACTTCACGTAGCCCCTCCAGGTCGCCCTAGAACTTCAAGACCGACAGCAAACGATGCGTCTTCATTCGCGAGAATTTGCGAGTAAGCCGTTTGCGAATCATAAAAGAAACAAAAGGGTGGGCCAACCTCACGTACGTACAAGCGACCCCTAGTACGGATACTCGGGCATCGATCGGCCCGCGAGTGTCCGGTACTCGAGTGCCGCTAGTAAAAGCGTGTACGGCACGCAGGTGCATCCGCGGGATCGGCGTACGGTGTGAGCGCCGCGAACGAGAGAAACGTTCGCCGAGCGATCCGGGTGGACGGATCGTCGCGGTCGTGGGCCACGGCGATCGCATCGTGTTCCGGTGGTCGCGCGTGAACCTCCGGCCGTTTTCGGGCGCGACGCCGTCGTTTCGCCCACGCGACAACGACGCGGCGAAATCCGCACGTGTTCCCGTGGTGCGCGCGAGCATACTGCGCGGGTCGGCAGATTCGACTTTGTTCGCGAGGCGTTCCTACGTATTCTTTTTTCGCGAGCACCGCGTTCCAGTTCCGCTGTCGACGCCGATCGAAACGTAAACGTAAATAATTCATATTTTTTACCGGTGCGGTTTTTTTTTTTTTTTTTTCTCTCTCAAACGACTGGTTTTCCACCACGTTATTATAAAATATGTTTCGATACGTTTTTTATATATATATTTTTTTTTTCTTATACATTTACATCCATTACTCGCGCGCGGATGCTTTGCTGTTCAACGTGTACAATATACCCGCGCCGTCGCAGCGGCCCGGAATCCGAAAACGCTACGGTGCACGCTTAACGTACCCGCGAAGCGTTTGGCCATAAATTATGCGCAGGAACGTTATTTAATTATAATATACATTCCACCCAAAGGTCATAAAGTATAATAATACGATCATAACTCATTTTCCGTTTCGCCCGACGCGCACACAATACTCGTGTTTTTCACGTATTAATAAAATCATTAAATCGTTACACGTATCTTACACGGCCGTCGCGTCGGGCCTACGCAGGTTTCTTCGGCTATAAAATACGCGCGCAACGACTACCTGCGTAACGCGTCGAAGAAAACCCGTAACGACCGTACACGTACACCCACTGCTGCAGCGGCTGCGGGACGACCATGATTTGCGAGACGATCGGTACGAATTCGGCACATCGATTCGATTAATGTACGCGCGCTCCTTTGCTTATTTTTTTTTTTTTTTTTTTTTTTTTTTTTTTTTCCATTCCGCGTGTTTGCGGTTCGCGTTAGTTGACGCGCGAATCACTCCGGTCTCGGGGAAACATTCACGGTGTTGCGGTATCATAATCGTGGTACAGGTGATTCTCGTCAAAAATTATGTATTGAAAAAGGAAAATTTCGTATACACGTTATTCGTCCGTCTAAATCGCGGCAAGCTCATGGATCGAGTTGTGAGTTATTTGGAACCCAGTGGCGTGTATAGGTTTTCGTTTCGGAGCGGGTCGAATATTTATTTGATTTTTGGGTGGAAAGTAAGGAGGAAGCACACTATTACGATAAAAATTACTTTAGCGCTATAAGACTTCTCGACAGTCTTTACACCATCAGAAAAATAAGAAACTCAATTTTTTTAATGATTTATTATTTTTTTAAAGTATAAAAACTACATTGTAATAAACAAATTTTTTATTAGAGTCACTCAAAATTCATCACATATTTTCTTAAAAGAACAAACATATTTTATAAATATAAAATTTTAAACTATCGCATAAGCAACATTCTCAGTGTCGCGACAAATTTTCGGAAACCCCCAGCATTAAGACATATCCATGCTAAAAATAACAATATTTAACAATGGTGTTTTTCATTTCGGAGGGGGTCCGGGGCCTCTCGCCCCCCCCCCCCATAAATACGCCACTGTTGGAACCTAATCAATTTGTCGAGCGTACACAAATGTTCATTACACGGCACCGCGGACACTCGCCGATATCATGAATAACACCGATTCCATTATTTGGAGTGTTATTATGTTACGTTACATTTATCAAAAGGTCCCGGCGCGTAATATTGAAAAAACTTGTTTTCCGGCGTACCGTTTATAATAATTTAACATGCCCAATAACTACATTTGTTCGTTATGAATGTTAGTCGTTATATTTTACGATCAAATGTTTCCTTTAAAAATTGTTTTTTGTCGTTTTATTACCAAAGATTATACACCCATCGTCCGCGCACTCGTGGTATAAACGTTATTAAAATCATAATATTATCATAATAATACTTTACGGCTGAATACTTTGATACGGCTGCACATCAGTCTGCCGCCGCCCGACGAACATGGGTATTAGAGATCGTTTGGCTTATAAATGATTCTCGTAACTTTTGAGATGATATAATACACTACGCCACGATCATCTCATGCGTGTCTTATTAACAGCTATTTTTAAGTCGTTATTCCAAGCGGATTCTCTGCTCGTGGGCCGACATTTGTGTACGAATAAAATACAACCGTTATAGTGTTTAAAGTTTGTGTTCACAAAAGCAGCCAAATAGATACTATATCCCAATGGTTCTCAAACTTTTGGGTGAACCCCCTTTCATACTATTTTATGATGTCACGACCCCCCCCCCCACATAATAAGATTGAATTAATATATATATATATATATATATATTTATTATAGGTACATCATACCTTTAAAGTTGATTATTAAATTAATATGATAATACGAAAATCAAAGAAGATTTTTTAAATGTTAAATGAGTTAATTTGCTAGGAAAAAAATATTATTATAATTTTACATTATCAAAACAAATTAATTATATTATAATCACTCTTTTGAATATTAAATTTTAAATTTATTATTATTGAGTAGATACAAATTGAGAGGGTTGACACTGCATATTTTCAATTAATTGTGACGTTGTTATGTTTAGTTGCTTTTTAAAAATGGCCTCCCCTTGAAATTTTATTCGTGCCCACCAGGTTGAGAACCGCTGGTATATCCTAATACACATTGTAATATATTCGGTCAGTGTGCACCTTATATACAGGCACACGTGTATTTACTGTAATTTACTTGTAACCAAGTTGGTCATTAAATAATATAATGTTCAATGTATCCACAATATAATGTGCAGAAGTGTAATGACTCGTAATGCAGGGTAGAAAGCCTGTAGAAAGTTTGGTTATTCCAAATCAGTGGTAGGAAATTTTTCTAATATAACATGTCAAAAATTAACTTTTTTTCAAAACCTTTTCCTTGTTTCCTATTCACTATTTAAATATACCTATTCATCAGTTTTTTTTTTTTTTTTTTGTAAAAAAAATTAATATTTGATTTAAAAAAATAACATCACTCAACTGTTTATTGATTTTCATGGTACTGATTAATTTGTAATCGGTTTATTATTTGTAAACTTTTAAGATAGTACTTGCGGAACTTCTACTTACTTGATCGATTTCTCATATCAGATTCGATATAATTAATTTCATGTGTTTCGCGTAAACAAGTTGATGAAAAAATTGACAACGTTCTATTATTATTACAGTGGTCCATTATTTTTTTGTTTACGATTCAATCTAATTGAATACATATTTTAATTTTTCGTGTGTCATAGATTTTTTATCCTTGCTTTAAACCATCGTATATAATATTGTCACATACACACAGTAAATCTGACGATATAAAAATTGAATACACCATGAAGTCGAACGTTCATAAAAAAACATAATGTATATTGATTTGATCTTTGCGTGCTGTCTCCACTCCATTTTTATATAATTATGTACACTCCAGTGCTCAACATCATTATATGTGTCCCACTAGTGATGATGGTGCAATATTATAATAGGTTTATATGTATTTAAAGTAGTAAATAATACGATGAACTGATAATCTGGTCAGACCCAGATAGTAAAATATTTTGGTTACAGTCAATCATTTCGTTTTAGCGATTTTATAAATCTTAGTAGTATCTGCCCAGTAGCCCATCATAGACTTGTTCACTACTTGATTAGTTGATCGGTCTATATTGTACACACCGCTTTTCAATTATTTATGCTTACTGTTTGCTTAATGCTTGTAGCAGTGATGAATCCAAAGTTAGAGAACTGTGGATCAGGCTATTCCAAGACGCCATTATTTTTAGATCTGGAAATGGATTATAAATGTATACCTTGTAACAAAAAAAAAAAAAAAAAAAAAAAAATAAAAATAAATAAATAAATGAATAATATGATCATATGTAATGAAATTGTTCTCCTTCGCGAGGAAAACGCCACTGGTACACGACGAGCAATTATATTGTCATTCGATTAGTCGTTTATATAAAAGCGACGGGATGAACGCGCTGTTGAATACGTTGAATACGTTCAAGACGAATTGTACGTGTTAATCAGAGTGTGCAACACCGAAGATGTATCGGTCGAACGTACCGGCGCAGTACACTCGTGTTGAATTTATCGCGGCTTCCGTTAGGAAATCATAAATCATTTATCCTGCGCCGCACGAGCGATTAACATACGCGTACGGATCGGACGGGACGTCTTCGTTGTACGCAACGACGCGCGTTGTTATAACGCCTAAACGTTCCCGACGGATCCGGCATTTGTGCGTCGTCCGGTTCGAAACAATACAATATTGGTACGCGGAAAACCGACGGTCAAACATCGGTAATTTTTCCGTTTCACACGTGTCCACGGTTATGATGTGTTCTCGTTTCGCTGGTTTTCGACATGCAAATGTTTCACACATTTTTAACACAACGTCGTTGCTTATTATTCGTTCGTTCGTACCGGCCGATTCGATCGTTTTACACGCGTGCCGTTACACAGATCCTTTATTTGTTTACACGTGACCATGTGACCGCTGTGACAAGTTCGGTGAACTTTTGCGTATACGCTCTACACGTCTCGGTCGACTGATTTTACATCAGGAATATTAATACATATATATAAGTGTGTGTGTGTGTATATGTTTATACTTTTTTTTTTCCAATAAAATTTCCATCGTCAACGCGAGATAAGGTAATGCGTAAGCACACAATGTCACCGGTTACCGACGGTCAGTCACGTTCCTATTTGCAATTTTACCCCTCGTTTATATTATCCGTTCCGGCAAACGCGAGAATTTGAATTTTTATGTATTTTTTTATTTATTTATTTTTTTTTTTTTTTTGTTGTTCCGTAATCCGACGATTATTGTACGGTCGCAGCGTCACGACGAGACCCGAGTCCTGGACATTAAATAAACCCTTGTGAATACATTATTACAACGGTTTTGTCGAGCGACAAATTCGTTCATTCGCCTGTACAGTGTTATATTAATGCGTCGATTTCCCATTCGGATCTTGCCGATTCCCCTTTTTTTTTTTTTTCATTTCCGTCCACAACAGCGACTGGCCCTCGAGGACAGATCGTCTCCGCGCACGATAGATTAAATACTCGTCGTGTGAAGTTACTTAAATATCAGCTGTTCGCGCCTTATCTGTGGCCGTATTCAATATTGCGTATTATATTAAATTCCGCGCGCATCCATTCGCAGCGCAACACGATGTTTGTTAATACCGATGCACGGTACATTGTTCGACGTTTCTGAGTGTTGTATACAAAAAAAAAAATATACAGCAAAAACGTTTCGGACAAAAGACCGTGTTTTGTAACGTATACCACAACGGTCGATCCGCCTACATTTTTAGAGAGACGGTATATGCGTACGTGTGTGTGTGTGTGTGACAAAGAGAGAAAATACTCTGTACACGTGGGCGAACTTTTATCCTCGCAACGACTCGTGCCCCGTCCCGTCAGCAGCGTATTACATTATAATATTATGCACACATCGGTTTGATTAAACATTGTTATTATTATTTGATGAATTGAATAATTATCGACGCGTCTATTGTATGCACAGTAACACGCCGGTGTGTAACAGCATAATGTTATACGGGCGTATACACAGTCATTCTATTTTGACTTCAAACAAGGAACATCTGTACTGCGTAGCGTGCAGTGTACCAAATATTAATGCGCGTGTTACTCGTATTATTTTCGAAGGATTTTTTTTTTTTTTTTACAGGACAAAAACCAAGAAGAAGAAACCAAGGAGAGGAAAGGATTGTTTTAAATCTATTACTCTGATCTCTTTCCCTCTCTCTCTCTCTCTCTCTCTCTCTCTTTTTTCTATACTCTTAAAATATTTCGTAGAAAAATTATTTTCCAAGAGGCATAAACATATAAAATAATCGAGCGTTTTGTCCTACTGATATTTTCCTGTAAATATCGTCGTCGATCGATTCCCGTTGAGAGAATCACCCTGTATACGTACAGTACAAAGACTGATACGACGTAATACGAAATACCCGCGGCACGGTTAATGAAATTAAAAATTAAAACTATACGTGTACATCGATTGAGATAATAATTACAATATTGTAATAGGTACCGAACGAAAACGGCGTACTCCACGGGTTTATTGTTCTGTGCTCGCGAGGAGTGCGAGCCAGCCGCCAAGGGTTATATTATTATTATTATTATTATTATTTCGTCCGTTAAACATGTTAGCGCGATTTCATCACGATCTCGAAAAATTAACGAGGGGTTCTCGCAAACATACACGTGAGGAATCGTCGACTAGTGGCCGCAATTATGTACTTATACGTCTCCATTAGGCAAATTGTTTTTATACTCTGCAGTCACAACGAATCCGATTAGTTTAACGACAATACATGTTTTCATTTAACGGTATATAATATATATTATACGCGTCGAGTTTTCATGATTAATGGTCTTTTCATAATTCATATCGTATCAATTAAAGTGTGCTGGCGCGACGTTTTTTTTAGATAAATGATAGTGAATTGTATTAGAAATGACATTTTTAAAGTAATGGTTACTATTGCAATCAGTTTTAAAAATCAACAATTTTACCATAAAATAGGTATACTTCTGCGGTACACGAAAAAAAAATTCGTCGTAACTATTAGATTCCATATCAATTACTACATCGAAAACAAAAATCATAATAATTGGTAATTTCAGTAATGAGCTTTCGTTGAAACAATTGAGTTGTACTTTTGGAAAAATGTTTCTTTCAATTTTTCGATTCTTTTCTGCAATTCATACTTATTGTATTTGTTTATCTTTAGAAATGAGTTCTTTTTTTAAGTTTCGATAAACTTTGGAACAACGTCATAATACTTAATATGGACTACGGCTGATATTGTATATCTTACTGAGGCTCATAAATATTGCTAATGACTCGTGACAATTTGACAACAAAACACATATTATGTTTTACAACAACACATAGAAAAATTTATGAAAACACGTCCTTGGCACCCACTTCGAAACGATACAATAAAAAAATCAAGAGCTATCAGTTGTACTCGAGAAAAAGTATCCTTTCTGTCTTATAAGTTTCACACACACACATGTAATTATATATATACATATATATATATATATATATTTCAAGGGCATTTTTTATATACGAGGTCAAATATGTCATCACTCACTTATATTTTTCAGTAGACTTACAAAGTTTATTACATCACAATAATTTAATGATACATTTTATCGTTGACAGTTCTGAAACATATTTAATATTTTGCAAAATATTATTTAGAGTTGGTAAATACATATATAACCAACGTGACACACACACACACACATACACAAACACACGTATACCTATATATATATATATATATATATATAATTACATCTGCAGGATACTTGTGTTTATTTAATCATCGACAGGTGCAAGAGTAACAATAAGAATGTTTTCATGAATATACATAAACTATAAAGCGCAAATATTTTAGCTTTAAAAGTTACCATTGGTTGCAAACATTGTAATTCCTGGGCTGTAACATCATCTTCATAGTAATAAAAAAAAAAAACATTTTAACCGTTTTAAATGTTTTAATTTTTTTTTTTTTATTTATTATTAATTTCCAATATAGAAATACAGAATATTAAAGGCATTAACTAAGTTAATCTAAAAAGGATCAATGAATTAGTCATCGTGCGAAGGTGTTTCAAATTAATAATGGAACAAAATCGAGTGTATACGCATATTATACAGTATTAATCCATGTTTGGATTATATAAAAATTTGTAGGCGGAGAGAGATTATTTTATGGTCTTAGTAATTGCGCTGAGAATTGTTTTTATTGAGTTGTCGTGACTTCTCAGCCGCGTAATATACGATATATTCATGATTCCCATAACAGCAGCAATAATATCATAATTACAACGACTACAAGTCGAGACAATATTTCTAGAAACCATATTCGCTGCTTTTTACACACAGAAATATGAATTTCAAACAATTTCGTCTCGTCATACTTAAATGTACAGTAAGAATTCGTCGTGGTATTTTTTCTTTATAAATTATCATTATCTATTCACTACTAGTGACGGATAATAAACCATGCGACTTTCTATAATTTTCCCGAAATATGTACATATTTTTGACATAAGTTTTTTTATTTTTCGTACCATTTATCATGCCAAATTCTTGGATTTTAGACCCGGGATGTGGTTCTTATTGATACTCTTCTGTGCTCAAATATGTAGGTACTTATATTACTCATATTAAAATTTCCTTAGTTTTATTTGCGTTACATGCAACTGCAGTTGCCGTTAAAATGAATCTACTGATTTTGTTTTAAAATGTATCAAAAAGCACTGCTTGTAATGAGAACAACATACAATCGGATTAAGTATTTTACTTTTTATTTAATTTTTATTTTTTCATGCACATATCACGTGACAGTTTTTGATCTTTGAAATGATTTTCAACATATTACATTAGGTTTAGCAATAGATTAATATCGTTCCATGCATTAAACTATTTTTTATTTTTTTTTTTTTGCTCGTACCGGCGACGTGCAAATAGCACTCGAGTTCAAAATAGGTTTTCGTCGAACATCCCCACTATGCACGATGCACGTGCGATGTGTACTTACATATTTTATTCTTCTATCTATTTGCTGATATTCTGATGTACCTATTGTACACAGTAAGAAATAAAAGGTTGTAAATTATACATATAAACATATTCGCGCGTCGCCCGACGATCCCTATCGGCTTGTGCTGCAGTAAAACGGGCGTTACATTTATTATAAATCATACGGCGATATACATATATATATATAAACGTATCAGTTGCCGCAGTTTACACGGATTCAAACGTGGAGACATTATGGTATAGGTATAGTTGGTTACTCGGTACTAGGTATTTGCGGTTACGTTTGCGTCCGCGTTCGATACACGCGATAGTTTACGACCACGACTTGGCGTATGTAATATGTTATAATTTTTTTGCTACGCGTCGCGGGGTCGATCGTATGATATAAATCCATCCGTACTACGACGAAAAAACCGACTCTGCGCACTAAGCACCGCATGAATATGATGTACACGATTACAATGTTTTATACATCCGCGTATGACTGTATATGTTTTCTGCGGAAGAATTTTTTTCCGTTTTTACAAAACCATGGCATTTTCATTACGAACAGTTTCGTTTTATCGAATTCATTTTACACTATTATTTCGTAACCATGTAAGAATTTCGATTTTTAATACAAAGCTTTCCACAGCACGGAAGAATAAAATTTCGGAGGAACAAGCGGCTTTCGACATTAATTGTCTTGAGTTTTATTATATAGGTACGTGTAAATAAGTGAAAAAAATCAAAAAAATCCGTAATTTCCGGTTAACGAATTGTTTTCCGACGAACCGTCAAGTTCGTTAATTATAGGTTCGACCGTACATGTAATACTTAATTGGTATACACACACACACACACACACACACATTATCTACATAAAGGTATTTAACGTGTGTATGCGCATACTATACGCATTATCCGTATATATATTATATACTCGTATTTAGCGGTACGCGGCGGTTGCTCTCAATAAAATATAATAATATTTGTTTTCAACACACGATTTTTTTTGATTTTTATTATTATACTCCGACCGCCGTAATAAACTATGTTTTTGTATGTTATTTTTTTCTTTTTAATTAGAGTGCTTACCGCATACACAGACACACACGCGCAATCACATTATTTGCATGTATCGCCGCCGCGCGTAACACATATATAACATATTATGCAGGGGCAGTACCAACGATTTAATACGATCGGTTTCCTTTCCGTGGCACGAAATAATTATAATTATTAAAATAAACATGTCGATATCGCTACAATATACAAACTTGCATATTATTGTAACGTACGCAATATGCATGTGTATATGTATTTATAATAGACCGTCGAACGGCTGTTGCGCGCGGATTTACGGACGATCGCGTCCGCGACTCGTTCGGGGGGGGCACGACTGCCGGACGTTTAACGGATTCGTCTGTCAGCGCAATGGCCCAGAAACACGCGAACGGTTCGTTAAGGACTTATCTTACGGTAGTAAAGAATAAATTAAAAAAAAAAAAAAAAAAAAAAAAAAACATAAATATTTCAACATAACGTACGTAGTAATACGCTGCAACCGGCGTGTAGATACGGTATAACAGCAATAGTATACAATTATGCTTTGTGCGCACGCGGGTTTACCCCGACCCCCGGTCTGCAGCGGATCGCGATGTCAATCCGAATCGATAAATCGAAAAAAATCCAGAAGGCAAATCGGATGGTCGTCAGTTGCCGAAATCGCGACGAGCGTCATCCTTTACGGAGCACGTCGCTGCGGTGGTCATCGCATAAACGGTAGAGTTGCATTCGATCCTACCGTGCCCGTACCAACATTTCCTACACCTACTGTTGTTGTATCTACTATTGTTGGTCGACCCTTGAGTCATTGAATCTACGATATAAAAAATTGAGAGACACTTGTAATATATGAGAATATTCTTGGTGAATGATTATAAAATCTTTATCTATAACACTCGTCGATAAGATATTAGGTGTTTGTGGTCCGCGCAAAAATATGCGCGTTAAAAACAACGTTTATACGACGCCGTACCAGATTGTGGTCGACCATCGTTATGACCATAGTTTAAATCGTTTAAATATTGAAGTGGATCGCCATGTATGACAGTGCGTATAATTTTATTTACAAAATCTAACTGCGTATAAGCGTATCGATTTCGGTCGTGCATCTTTATAGCTACTATGAATATGTGGATGAAAATTAAAAATCAACGGACTCTGTTGAATGTTTAAAAATAACCAAACGAAAAAGAACAAATCAAAATTATTTTCAAAAGCGTAATGTCGGTACGCGCTACATGTAAAATACCCCCACGTTACGACGCCAAACGCAGAATATTTATTAATAAGTCAAAAAAAAAAAAAAAAAAAAACACTTTGTATCAATGATATTTTTGTGGAGAGGGAAAAAAATTCATCAAATTTCACACGCTTTTTCCAAAACTTTTGGTACGACCATTTAAATTTGTTGAGTAAATTTGAATGTCTCTTGATAACTTTTTTTATACTTTACATAAAATCAAATTTTTATTGGAAGAACTATCGAATTTTAGATAATGCATTATACCTGAGGAAAAGTTATAGCAATGTTATAGGTGCGTTGGTATGAATAGCATAATGTATAATTGGTATAAATTTAAATTACTTAGATAAATATTGACCGATAAAATTGAATTTCATACTTTTATTTCATAGTTGGCCGATGCCGAGTCTAGTCTGGTTCAAATTCCGGCGACGCGATCAAACGCAGAATTCTACGTACGCGCATTTTGACTCGCAGCTGACTAGAGTTTTTGACCGTATGATCGATTTTAAAAACAAGTTTAGTTTAGTTACATCTAGTATTTACTTTGGAACGTTTGACACGTACCGTGTATCCGTGCAAGTTATTTTAAAAATTAACTAAATAGAACTAATATTAACTTTAAACCTACTTTCACAGGAAGTAGACGAAGAGCGAGAAACAGTAAATTACGTACAAACTAACGCTGAAAACAAAGCGCATGAAATGTTCTTAGCCAGGAATACTGAAGGCTTTTTCATTGTCCTGATCGAAAAACATTAAATGGCAACGTGAAACCAAATCCAAGGAATTTTTTAGATTGAACATCGATTCGATTGTATATTAAAACTAGCCGAGGATTATACATTCTGCCAAGACAGCGTGTTCTTCCGATGAAAATGAAACTTCTCAAAAAAAACTTAACGGTGAAAAAAAGCCAAGTTCCAAACTCCCTCTCAAAAAAGTGAACACTTTTAACACTAACACTTCGAGATGTAGTGGCACAGAAAAAAGACGAGCTCGACTATTACCAACGACAATTGGCCATAAACGAACATAAATATTTGTCAGATGTCAACAATTTACAATTACAATTGCAGTCTTCGGAGAAAATATACAATTCTGTCAAACATGAGAAGGAAGCAGCATTCATGTTTTTAAAGAAAAAGAAATACTAGATTTTAATACAGAAAAAAAAATTATCAGACACCTTGAAAGAAAGAGACAAACAGATTGTACGCTTGAAAGCCACTAAAGAGGTTGCTATTTGTACGAGCATCATTGAAACAAAAAATAAAGAAATAAAGGAGTATAAGCTTTTGATTGACTTGTTAAAAGATGAAAAGGTAAAAATTTCCAGATTTAGATCACTGGAAAACTAAATATGAACATGAGACTAAGTGTTCATTTGAAACAGAATGTAAACTATTACAAGAAATTCAAGAATTACAAAATAAATTAGAATCTTCAACTAAAGAAAATGAATCATATAATGAAGAAAGTAATTTGAAAAAAATAATACAGATAGTAAATCATTACTAAATTTAAAAGAATTCTCTGAATATCAATTACAGGAAGAAGAAAAACTAAAAACTGTAATCGAAGAATTGAATCATAAACTTACTGAGTGCCTGAGTACTGTCAATTCATTAGAAAATAAAAATATTGATCTTCAAACTCATATGGAAAGTTGTGAAATCAAGACCAATGAATTGTTTGTATTCACGAAATGCTTCTCTACAGTCGGATAGTAAAAATCTACAAACATATTTAGATAAATTAAAATAAGAATATGATATATTAAAGTAAAAAAATATTGATCTCAAGACTGCTTTTGAAATTCAAAAAGATTCAATAACTAAAGAAAAAGAAATTTATGACTGTGACAAAAAAGAGTTAGCTAGCCATTTGATACAGAAAATGCAAATGATTGCTGATTTAAAATCTACATTGTAGCAAGCTCAAAGATGATTTATATGTTATTAAACGAAAGTTTAAATCTACTGTAGCTGAGTTGACTAAAGAGTTACAGAAAAAAAATGTGATCGACACTTCAGTCGAAATGAAATTAGTATTAGATAAGATGATGAAACTTCAACAAGAAAATGCTAGGCTTAGTGAAAAGCTAGATTTTATTGAAGATCACAACAAACATTAAGTATGCGAACTAAAAAAAAATAGTAGTATTATGCATAAACATGGAATATATAATGGTAAGAATGGTGTGAGCAAAAAACAAAACGATACTAACATGTTAACTTGCACTATTAATTGGATTTAACGCTTTTATTCATTTATTTATTATTAATTGTTCTTATAATTCTTTATGAAAAAATAAAAAATGTATCGAGTCCACTCATGTCACTAATTATCTTCGGTGTAATTATTGAGAATTTATGAAATAAATTTAAATAACTAATTTAAGTGAACTTTTTAACTGTTTTTTAACTAATTGTATTTACATTATACTAAAATGTTAATATTTGATTCATAAAAATAACAGATTATTATACAGCTCATGTAAAAATATACATTTTATACTCAGCAAATAATTATTTTATAATTTTATAACAACATGTATAGAATAGTTCGCAATTTATGACTTATGTTTATACAATTGAAAAATGAATTGTTAACGTCCGTATTGTCTTTATTGAACGCTTGATGAAGTGTGATGGGGTTTTTGAGGATCTTGTGGGCTTCCGTATATTTGGTGCAATTTAACATCATTGCAAGTTTCACATACTGGGATTGGTTCTTTTCTTATAAGGTAAGCAATGTTAAATGTTATTGGCCTATTCGACCATATATTGTACCATGTTCATCGTCGTCGTCGTCTCTTCTTAACTTCCACGGCAGGTGGTATTGAAGGAAGCACTTAAATTATTTAAAAAACATAAGCATTGTACAGAATGTAAAAGAAATATATAACAAAATAATAAATGATAAGTAAATTAGTCAGAAATGCTTATTAGATGGTCTACAGATAAAATAAGATATCAGACACAAGGAAAATGAAATATTATCATAAAGTGCATACCATCTTTAGCAGATCTTTTAGCACCACCAGTAATATTCTGATTCATGATAATATAATTGTCCAAAGTTATACATTTGGAAGTGAATTTAAATTTAGCTTTACAAACAGGACACGATTTAAATTTCTGCATCCTTTTCATAATACACATTTCACAAAAGGTATGGTCGCAATTTAGAACCGTAGCCTGAAAAAATAAAATAAGTTATAATATCAAGTAAAGAATAAAAATTAAAAATTGTTTACCTTGCACAATAATTTACTGCAAATTGAACATTGAAGTTCATTTTCGAACTGAGAATGGATTTGTTGTTTCAATAATTCAGGTGCACCCACATCATATAATTCATCTAAAATTTTTATTGAAATAAATTAATCATCAATTACATTTTAATCACAAGTATAAGATATAAGAAATATATAAAACAACATACTCTCTAATTTCGCCTTTAGTGTAGGAATTTCGTTGGTCATTTTTTGAATTACATCATGTCCCTTAGAGATAATGGTATACAAATTAAAATACAAATATAATCATAAAATTTTTTTCATAATATATGATGAAATATAAGACGAGGAATAAGAAAAATACGATTGAAAAAAAACATTGATTACTACTTACTTTTTTAGTTTGTATACTTTTAATTTTCATGCTGTCGTTCATCATATTTTGCAATTCAACTAATTCAGTTTTAACTTTATCACGTAATACTGTATGGTCAACTTTTAACTATAATCGAACAACAATAATAATGATTATTTTAACATTGTGATATTTAAAATATTATTAGTAATTTCTAACAAAATTATAGTTAATAAAGTTAAACTTACATTCAATATTACCTCATGAAGGTCTTTTATGTTCTTTTCAAACATTTCTTCTTCAGTATGAACTCCAATACCATGTTTATTGTATAATCTAAATATTAAACAGATATATTTATGAAGTTAATAGAAATAAAAAATATATTTAAAATTATTAAAAGAATAAAAGTAGCAATAAATTTAATTCTTGTTTTAGTGTTCAATTAACAGAACAACGATAATCTTTATTATTAAATGGTTCGATTGTACACACATATGTAGTAAATAGAAGACTAATATTATACTTGTTTAAAAAAATATTTCTGACCTAAAATAAAAATATTAGCACTAAATACAAAAAAAAAAAAAAATTAATATTGTATTAAGAATAGTTTTAATTTTCTAATTTCCTGTTATTTAAACATAAATGTTCCTTTTAAATATTTTTTATTTAATTACATTACTATTCTAAATCGATTTTATTTACCTTGGTTTTTTGTTTTTTTTTGAGATATTGTTTAAGGTAAATTTGAATGTTCTAGTAATCTTGCTTTTATGACCGAAGCCAATAAGATCTCCATGTCGTAATTCTGTAATATTACTCGTACTTGAAAGTCTTTTACAATTTAGGAAAGTACCAGAGCATGACTGCTATTTTTTGATTTATATAAAAAAGGAAATAATTGTAAGGATTAAATTCAAAAACATAAATTACATAATTCTAATACAATATAGGTTTTAATTCATATAAAACTAATTATTTTACTAAAAACAATTTTCAATAATATAAAAATTAAAAATCATGAAGTTAATGAAATGAAATTAAAATATAAACTAATTAATACAATATATTATTAAATGTTTAAACAATTTATTAAAAATTATTTTATATTTTTCATTGTATTATACAAGTCTTATATCCTAGACCAGGAATTCTCAAACTTTTATTAACACTGTACCCCTTTTGACCAATAAACTTTTTATGTACCTCTTCTTAGTTAGTAAACTAAAATATATATAAAAAATTTAGACACACCCATAATGCAAAATAAAAAATAAAAAGACCACCACAATGGTTATTTTTACTAATTATATGTATAAATAATACGACTTATGGTGAAGGGGGCATGGCCCATTCCTCTAATAGCTACGACACTGCATAGTTTAGTAAAATATGCTGCAACCGACACTATATACTTTTATAATGATAACTAACAAAAATATCTATTTCATTTTATTAAATTAGCTTATTAATTCACTTACTAAGTCGGATACGAAATAACAGTTATTTTCATATCTGATAGAACAGTGACGACGAGATATGAAGAACTCTTCCATGATGACCGAAGAGGTAAGAGCGCGTCCAATGATAAACTGTAGACATAAATATTAATGTCAGTTATTAGTCTTATAGGTATAGAATTAGAAGATTATATATTAGACAATATCAACTTATAGCCACCATCCAGTCAATCACACAGAGGAGCAGGTGCTAAGGGAGCACTAAAATTTCAACTGTGACACAGTCACACGACCAATAGGATAGTACCAATATTAGTTAAACGTACTTCTGAGTCCTGGTTGATCGGAATCATCCGACCAGTCGCTACGTCCATTAAAGATGCTTCCGTTGAACAATCTTCGCAGATGGGACGTTTAGAAGACCGCACCTCATTCTTCATATCTTTTAACAGAATACTTGATGAGCGATGCGCAACATTAAGATAAACAGTATTTTTCTAACCGTATACGGTCATTTTCGAGCGATCGGTCATAAAAGGCAGAACGAAAAATGCCATTCAAACACGAAGAACGTTTTTGCGAATTACCGTTACGCTCGGTAGCGATACGATCGCGTAGTAGTGTGTTTGACAAGAAGTTACGTATTGTTTAATCTTACTTGTTACTATTGATGACAAACGGCTAACCATAATTTGAACAGGTAGAAAGCGTAGAGTAATATTACTCTTTGGTAAAAAGGGTCAACGACAAGATATCTACTGTTAAATAATTTTGAAAACTTACCAAGCTGTTCTCCCCTTGATGGATACATCGATAGTATATGATTATCTATGTAGATAGATCAATCAAAATAATCAGAACTGTGAAAAACTAATGAAAAATTAATACTCTGTTTTAGACGGATATAATGTTTATACCAATGCAATAGAAAACACTGATGTAACAATCAATTACTATATTATATTTGTAGTATAAACACCGTTGTCATCTCATCTCTTAGTTACATAATTCCTAAATTTATTTTTAATTTTATTTAAGCCGTAAAACTTGTTACGTTGTTACGTACGGTTTTAATAATACAAAATTATATATTTTATATTATGCACAACGTTTAATTTCCATGTGTAGTAGGGGTATAGTCCATATGTACTTATAGGTTTTTACGAGCTATTTACGATTTTATACGAAATTTTCTTAAGTGTTTTCCCTCTGAATCCACATTATGGATGGTAATGGCATAAGCTAAGCAAATGGGAAATTGATGTCGGTGCACATAAGCTCGGCTGATGATTTCAAACTTAACTTACAATTCCATTCAATTCATAAGATCATTCAACTTTTCAACAATGGTTTCTTATGACGTTAGCACGTAAAATTATCGTCCGTATACCAATGAATATCATTAAAATATTCTGTATTTGGATAGTTATATTACATTTTGTATTTGAATAAAATAAATTTACGAAAACAATGGAATTGATTTTGAAAAGAATTCAATTTTTAGATTTTTCCCTTTGGTTACACGGTAAAACCTATTTCTATGCTAAATTTTTACCTATACGGGAAGCGTCTTAAAATTCTGATGATCAGGTAGTGAGTGAGTCAGTAACAAAATCGCAAATTTTGAAATTCTCCCATTTTGAAACTGTACAATATTAAGGGCTCATTTTCTTACTGCGTCCTAAGCTACTAGAGGTCAATGTTTGTTTTAAATTTCAAAAGTTTACCTTAAGAGTAAACAGACATTTTCGGGTTAGAATAACAGGGCGAATCGGTTAGGCCTAACTCTGGCATTGCTGAAACATGGCCGGCGCACTGCCGCGCGCTCAGACTTTCGACGTTTTCGTCGAGCTTCAGGTTCTCGGGTCGCGCGACTTGCGATCATGGTCGCGTTCCAAACCAAGCGAAGCAGTGACGCGAGATCGAAGTCCAATGGAGCCTCGTCACCGTACGAACGCGGCCGGTCGGTGACAACCGTTTCGCGCGGGCCGCGGTTCGCTCGCGGCCTAGACGAAATGTTCGGCTGCAACGCGCTGACGGTACGGCGTACCGCAACGGTAAAGATGAACGCACTCCGTTCCCGGTGGCCCTGGCTTGCGGATCCATAAACACCGGTGAGCCGTAAACATTTCGGCGTTTCGAGCGGTTGGTCGGCGGCGGCGGTGGGCCCAACACCCGTTGTCCGAACTAATTGACATTACGATGCGGTTGAATCGTAAATCTAATACACCCACAGCGAGTTGGAGTGAGTGAGACCGATCAGAGGAGGAGTGGTAGGAGAAAAAGATGAAAAAAAATCGCAAAATAATGAAGACAAACAGCGTCCGTGCGCCGGCGGTCCGGTGCGCGTTGGTGGCGTTCGCGTGACCCAAGACCACACGTTACCGAGGAGAATCGACGGGCAGGATGGCTCGCGCGGACGGTCGGCTATTACATCTCTTCGCTCGTCGCGTCTAGTGCGCCCGCACCGAAACGATAACCGTAAAAACGGTACCGGAGAAACCTACCCCCTCCCCCACCCACACACACACACACACACACACCACCCTCTATGCCGGACGACCGTGCGCGATGTGTACACGCGCTGAAACGCGATGGGCGAGTCCGTTTTCGACCAAAACCGTACTCTTCCCTTTCGACCTATTCACTTTTCGACCAAATTTAAAATAGGCCGATTCCTTTTTCGACCGAAACAAAAATGCGTGTAATACATTTAAAATAATAAAATTATGATGTACAATGTTCGATTATGATGGAAACTACTATAAATATATTAATGACGGTTCAAGGTTTTACTCGCGTAGCGAGGTTTTAGGTTCACATACAGAGCATAATCCCATTTGCAACAGTATCAAGGTTTGTATAAAAACTAGGTTAGGATTAGACTATAATTTCCCATCCCCCTAAAAATGCCCACGCAGTGGCACTCGAGTCGGTGAGTGGATCCGGCAGGTGAAACGAGCGAAGACCTAAAGTTTTTAAAATTAAAATTCCGATTTTTCGAAAAAAAAGTTCAAAACAATTTACAATACCATAAGAGATCAAAATTAGATAAAAAATGTCGTTCCCTTTTATATTAATATTTTAATAACTGTTGACAAAATTGTACATAATTATTTTATTATTTTAAATTTATTACATACATTTTTGTTTTGGTCGAAAAGGGAATCGGCCTATTTTAAATTTGGTCGAAAAGTGAATCGGCCGAAAAGGGAAGGGTACGTTTTTGGTCGAAAACGGCCATGCCCAACGCAATAATAATTATAAAATTATAGTTCGAATTCTCCGCCGCGCCTTTTTTATTCCACGTCCCTTTCGGTATTTTAACGACAAACGTTTTCATCTAGGTTTATGTGCAGCGAATAATTTTTCTTCCGCTGAGTTTCGTCCTGCGCCGTACGGCCGCGGTCCCCGATCGCTCACCTCTCCTTATCACGAACCCTGTCGTTATGTTAATTTATTTTTTCATTTTTTTTTCCTGCTCTTGTTTCGGTCTCACGAATAAGACGTACTTTGAACGGTTCGAAATCGAATTGTGTGTAAACGAAGCGTTCGGTTTGGACAGCGTGCGCTGCTTATTATGTGTTTTAAACATAACGATGATATTGTAAAACGCGTGCACGCGTACGATCACGTGTTAACGGACGAACAAATCGTTTTACCTACACTTTTGCGCGCACGCCGTTTACACGTATTGTAAGTGCTTATTAAGATTGTTTAATAACACACACGACCTACGTCAAACGCGTCTTGTTTTGACACTGTTCTGACAGCTTCCGCTGTGTGCGTATTCTGATTCCTTATCTTAATTGCGAATAAAATAATCATCTTAATTGCAAAAAGCACGCGAAGATGAATTATAATTTTTTTTTTTTTTTTAATCATATACCAGTCAACAGAAATTATCGTAGTTATAATTTCGAAGTTACATTAACTCGTGAAATTTATGTTACGTTTTACCACCAAATCAAATGTACATATTAGAAAATTTGTAATGTATGTAAATTCGTTTTTATGTTCGACCATTATAACTTTATGGTTATAATACATTGCATTTGAAGTTAATTTATTCAGAATTATACTTTGGACAGTATTTTATCTAATTTTGTTCTACGTAGGTGTTGCATTAATAATGTGTTTCAACATTTTATACACTTGAAACCGTATATTTTTCTAAAAATAACTGTAAACAAAATGAATAAAATTCGTTCCAAGGTATTTCATATAAAACTGCGTATATCACTGGAAATTAATAATGTATAACTCCGTCATATCGTGATTTTATAACTTGTTGATTACCATCGATTTTTTAATCTTGATTTTGTTCATTCTTTTTTCAATAAAACATTTTAATAGTTAATTGAAATGTATTACGTATTGCGTACTTAAATTTTTAATGGGAAACGTATTAACTAGTAAAATAATCAATTCTTCAGTACCACACGTATACCAATTAAAATCACGTTTATACTACGAGCATAAGCAACTGCGTTGAGATTTATTCGTTTTCTTCTATTATGTTCCATACAAGATCCGGTATAAAAATCGTCCTATAATGTACCTGCGTGAAATTTTTACTCAAAAATACATGTTTTTTATACATCTTTCGGTCCGCTACTGCTTCGGTCTGACCATACGGAATACGAGATTATTGTCTGTCTCTTTTTTGTCCAAGTCAACATTACACAAACATATTATATATTTGAGCCGTTTGTGATTTGGAATGTAACCTGTTTTTGGAATCGCTAACCACATTTTTTAAAATAAAACTGAAACGATGTTTGGTATTATTTCGCTGATAATTCTACGACACTCCACATGTGCGTGTATTATAAAGCCGCATTCTTATCGTTTAGCCCGATCCGGACACCGCCGATCGTAGTACGACATCAGCGACTCGTATTTATTTCGCATGTTTGGTACACAATAACGAGACGTAAAAATGCTAATACGCTGAAACGAAAACCCAATATTTAGAAGTTTTTGAAAACTTAAAGTCGGGTTAAGGTGAAAATGCCCGATAAATTAACGTTTGAAATATTATTCGAAAATATCAGTCAAAGTTGTTTTAACGACAAAAAATGTTCGCAATCAATATTGTTTTTTTCTACGATAATTTTGGTCACTAAATGACGAGGATACGTAATTCATTCCAGAAAAAACGGCGACTCTCTTTGATCAGTATAAATTATATCATATCGGTGAATTTATGACTCAAAATCAGTAGACATTCATCAACTTAACTAACTTAAGGATTTCCAACTCGTTTTAAACGTTAAAAACATTCTTGATTTAATTTAATAAATATTTTGTTTAGTTAGCACGCATTATGTATCGAAACCAAAACGAATTGGTAAACATCATTGTGACCGGAGTTTTGGTAGCGGTTCGATTATTTTTCTAACCTTCGACACGACTGAATTATGGTGGCATAAACCTGCTAGTTCATTGGAACGCTTAACGAAAGTACAACATTTGGAGGTTTTCGACAGCTCTTATTCGGTTTCGAGCGTTTTTCGACGGTAAATGATCCCTTGAATTATTCATCGGAAATTGCGTTCAAAGTTGTGCTGCCGTGACACAAGATTTTACCGCATTAGTATCCAAACCTAGATTAATAAATACATCACTGCGATCGTAGCTGTAATGACGGTTCGATTCTTTTTCAAACACTCGACACGGCCGAGTTTTCGTTAATTTCTCCACTCGCAGACGATATTTTAATAGACACCGCATAATATCAAATGCACTTGTACATCGAGACGTTTTCGACAGTCCGACGTACACCTTCGGAAACCCAAGGATGACCGATGCGCGCACGTTCTTACGGGTGTACGTACATAATAGACGCACCTCTCGGACCTGTGACCTTTTACCGCGCGCTGTGTTATGATCAGTGGTCACGTACAACATAAGGTGTATTATGTAGACCCGATACCAATGCAATATCATGTGTACGATATAATTGTTCCATCGGCGAACATACGGCAGCAGAGACGGCTTCGTCAGTGGCGTTCCTTCGGTGCACGTAACAAGACGCGATCGCGTTGTTCGCATCGTGCTCGATCCAACGGCGTGTCAACAAAACACTTATTATGTATAACGGTACGAGTTAACGATATTACAGGCGTTTTTTTCTTTTCCAAATGTTCGAACTGGCTACCATACCGAGTCGCATGTGTACGGCGTTGTTCTAACAGACAACGACATGTCCAATATTATCTACCGATCCGTATGTAATTACCTTACGAGATCGACAGAAACCGTGTATGTCGTTATGAACCCTTGAATATTTATACTTACAGCGAATTCCATACGATGTACTAGCGGACCAGACAGACGTTAAATTGTTAAAAAAAAAAAAAAAAAAACACTGTTCTATCCGATCATCAAATCGTGAAACTAACCCATCTCGGATCAACTTAATCGCACTCACAAGATTTCATAAAATTAATTCCAGCTGTTTAACAGAAGTCCAATGATATACGTACGGACAGAAGTAATATACGCGTAAAGATAAAAAATATGAGAGACTTTCAAACGCGACTGAAACTGTTTCTTCGTTTTTCTCTACTCTACATCGCGGTGCGTGGTGTGGTACGCGCGCGATGAAATAGGTTTTCCGATAAAATACTTATGTTGGTACTGCGATACTAATATAAGAACTATCGAGGAATTGTCGTTTGTAAACAACGTTCAACAATAATATACGTTGGTGTTTAAAATGCGATTGTGAATTTTAAACGACCGATTGTATATCGTTTAATCGTTTTTTTTTTTTGTCGTTTCCATTCGCCATTGAATTAATAGATTTTTATCATCTGCGAACTTTTGCACCCTCGTTTCATTGGGTCAAGATCGCTGTGCGGTAGTAAACAATCACATTTCTTACAAACGAAATAATGTGTTATAAAAGTATTGTAAAATTTTGCGTTCCTGTTTTGAATAACTATTTTCTATGTTGTTGCAACCACCTCAACTTGTATAGTTTTATTTATCGACCAACTGAATGATTTATACGTTTACGGTTTCTATAATTTACAGCTTTGCGCGTATAACACACGTTCAACCTGCAACTGCTCAAGTCACCTTTTCCAAACAATGGTATTTTTTCACGTGCGAATAGTAAGTGTATCCGGATTTCTTTTTTATTATTTCTACATTAATTTATTTATTTACAAATACGTGCGTTCAGTGAATTGTACGCACGGTGCAAAGTTCATCAAGTTGAATTAATATTGCGTAGTGTTATGCACGACGGGAGACTGCTACGGGAGAAACCCGTTTGATACTTTTATTTTCTCGTCTGCCGCCGTAGACATCATTTTTCACGCGATCGAAAATTATTGTTGTTACTTTTTTTAAAAAAAAAAAAAAAAAAATTGATAGACGACGCAACTAAAATAATATATTATTATTATTATTATTATTAGCGTGCGGTGAGCTAGGTGTTGAAAACTGGTAAGCCGATCACGATTGCTTTTAATCAACTGTCGTCAAGAGACCCGCTTTTAATCACCGCCACAATAATGATAAACACTGTATAATGAGCCTGCTTATAACCGAGCGCATTCGATCCGTATCGAAACGGTATTAACGCGTCCGGAGCGGCACCACTACGTAGGAATATTATCGTATACACCTATCAAATAATAATATACCGAAATGGAAATTTGCCAAAGACAAAACTAACATAATATTATATTATATTCACATTATACAGTCCCCCGCCGTTAAAACCCGTTTACGACGATTTAGAGTACAATTAATAAATATATTATCAATAGCTAATTATTGGAAACATGTGCACGGGTATCATTACCATGCATAATGCATTTTATTTTTTCTTCTTTCCTTTTTCCCAACAGTTTTTTGCGCATATCACGGTGCGTGCGAAATGCACATTGGTTCTGACCGTATTGCATCCGTAGCATTGGAAGTACTGCGCACGAGGAACGATTTTCGTCTACGCATTTAAACCGTTTCACGTTCGCATCGCATTAGTTTTTGATAACGCGGGCTGCAGGGGCGGGTTTTATCACCAACCAAGGGAGGGGTTAATGGAGGTTTAAGAACTTGGTTAGTCGGTTTTTTAAATCTACATAAAATCTTAAATCACAGAATATGTTTTTGAGTCCCTCACGAGTAAGTCATTTTTTTCACAATAACGACAAAGTTTAAATAGTTACATTATTGGTGTCGATTTTAATCTGAAACCATTTTAAAATATAGGTAAATACATATAATCAACAACAAAAGTGAGCTATTTATTTATAAAAAAAATAAATACATAAAATAGGTACCATATTCGTCAACGACCATCGACGATATTTAATTATAATCATTGATGTATAATAATACTTTGGTTCGTAAAACAGATAGCTCAGTCCCAATGGGGGGGGAGAGGGGGTTATTTTCCCCTTAGCCATCCCCTTAAACCCGCCCGCGGTAGGGTGTCGGCCGGTTGCCGTGCGCCCGTAATGAGCGTTGTTCGTCCGAACGAAATCGTTCAAATCCAAAACCCGTGTCCCACCGACGAACGACGACTGCGGTACGCGAAATACCGTGCCCACTCGTACACGGCGTACACCAGCGCGCGATTCGAACCTCACAGGATTTCGGATCGTTCGCGTTTACCAACAGCGTGTCCGCAGTTGTGTGTCACGTCCGTCGTGTGTACACTGCGTACGTGTGCATAGTTGCCGCGCAATACATTTTTTGTGCCATTATTTCGTTTCGAACGACGTGCACGCGTGTATTATCGCGACGCGTATCTGTTGTATCAACATGCGCGCACAGCTGGGCCGGTGCGCACGAACAGACGTTCGAAACGTACGTCACGCGGCAATGTGTACTCGCGTTGCTCGCGTGACAACCGCGAAACGCGACTTGCAATCGCGGTAAACTATCGAACCGTTTCTACAGCGGAAAATTTGGCGGAACGTTGATGTGGTTTTTTGATTCGAATTTTTCGCATGCGTACGTCTTGTCGCCGGGGACGTGTCGCTTAGGTTTTGCCCCAAACGTTCACGTTGGACGTATCACGCTCACCGTTCGAATTGTCCTCGGCCAAAGGAGAAGGTCCGTTTCAATCGTTCGTGCTGCGCGCGAACAGTACGCGCAACCGGAGGGCTTAGCTCCGCGAACGTTTTTATAGCTCTATCCGGTTGAAAACAACAACCGTCAGAACTGTGTGCTCGAGATTTAGCTGAAATCTAATAATCTACGTCCATAATCTCGGTACATGAAATAGTTGTTATGTTGCGGATTCACTGTGACATGGATTTCGTTTTACTAAAGAATATCTAAAATCAAGATTACTAAACCTATAGCAGTGAGTGGACGGGGACACATTTTGTCCGTGCGCAAAATATTGGGGCTCGGAGACGTAGCACCTGTGGATCGGTGTTATCTTGGTACACTTATAGCTCCTTCCCGAAATGTATGTTTTAGTTGAGCCAATGGGTGTAGACTATGTTATTCGTGTGCCAGTGCGTCCGTGATCACGTGGAAGATACTCTATTATTTTTTTATCTTTTACCGACTATTTAGTATATTAGCATAACGTTTTTCGTTGCTATAGTTTACAATATAATAGGTATATGATATGGTGTTGCAATATTGTTATTTTTCATCGTTGGAAATCGGCCGAAGACATTATTACCGACGTTAACGTCCATTGTTTTTATTGTTATTATTATTATTTTCCTTTATATTCACATACCTGTTACCGTACTTGGTAAAAAAAAAATTCATCGTGGTAAAAAGGATAATTCCGGAAAGATTATGATCGGTTGCAGGATTTCGTATGCACGCAAGAAGCATACACGACCAACTATAATACTGTCGTAGGCTCGCTTATATAATATTATATATATACATTTAAGTATAGCTGCAACCTTTCTTGATCGATTTCAGAAATCTTTTAGATAAGTAATCGCACCGTTACCGTAGCGTTTTTACTTAATATATGTTACACGTTTCAAACTTCGTCATTACACCCAACTGTGTTTTAGTACGTAAAATCAACACATATGCATCCATTTGATTAATGAATATTTACGATCTAAACAATCGTATATTACGTTGACAATAAATTAGTGTGTAGTTGTTGTGAAATTTTAGAATTTAAGCTAGTCTTCTAGATATTTCGTTTTTATCACGCAACTCAATAGTTTGACGATTGTGGAATCGATATATTATCGATTATTTCATCTGTAAGCACCGGTAATTAATGTAAATTTAAGTGTCAACATTTTATTACGCATTCGATTACCTTTACACCGAGGAATTATATTTTATAATAAGGTATCAAAATGAATATTATTATACAAGATATTGAAACGTTCTCTAACATTGTCCTTCTAATTATTAAATCAAACCGGGATTTTTTTTTCTTATTATTATCATTCACCGTACCCTCTTAGTTAATACTTGTGATTTATTAATCATTTTTTGACCACGGAGAATAATAATTAGGACTCTTTTTTAGGTATTATAAACACGATACAGTCTGTACAGTCGAACGATCATTGTGATCACATGTATTCCAACTATATATGATTGTTGGGAAATCAGGTCATTGCGTATGAAACAGCTGTATTCCTTTTCATTTACAATCATTAAGCCTCACAGAAGTGCAATTTTTAAGGTCAAAACATTTCACGGAATGAGAATTTAAATGTTGTTAAATTGTTCCATTAGAGTTTTTAAAACGATTTCGCTACAGCTCAAATCCGTTTATTTAATCAAATAACTGCGGAATGTATGCCGGTCTTAAAAGTAACGATTATATGTACATGCCTATTACCCATATATTACATAACTTTATAATGTGCTTAATGACATATGAATGTATTCAATTTATATAATATGTTTTGTACAAAATATACTGCCGTATGGTAATTCCATCACTAGTAAAATGTGTTTTCCCGACCGCTATGTATAGAGTTTAATACGCTACGTTTAAAATTAATTGCCGAATTGTCGAATCGTACGTTTATTTTTACATACCAAATTAGTTGATCACCTAAGTAAACTCAGTTAATTAATTCGTAACCATAACAAAAAAAAACGTGTACAACTGCTAGAGCGAAGTGTTGGTGATTGCATTATAATTTGGAGACAAATTATAAAGCGTTTTATAGAAAATAAATGACCATTCATTATACGCGATCTCGCACTGTGTTGTGTAGTACACAGAGGTGTACACCTGGAAAACGAAAATATCAACCCAATCAAAACTCCGTTGATCACAACCGGTTCACGTTCTCATTACATTGTATTCAAATATTTAATTAGCTTCGTCCTGTCAATTGCATTATAAAATATATGTAGCTGTACCTGCTTTGAGATTGTATTTTGCAATTTTAATTGATGTTCATATTTCTATATGTGCCCGACGTGATGGTTGGATTTTTTCAACGGTTTGTTCATCTGTCGTGCTCGCCCAACGTCGTACGTTTATCTATAGTGTTTTGACTGCATACGCTTCTATTCTCCCGTCGATTTACATAACATTCAAGCACTGTACATAGAAAGGGCCGACTTTCCACTGACTTGGTGTCACTGAAATAACACCAAAGAATGAGTATGGGAAAATAAACCATGAGTACGCGAGTCTGATTCAACAATGTTATTTCAATATATATATATATAGAAATCTACGAGGCCTTAAACATTTCGATATTCTTATATCATTTTTAGTAATAACCCAATCCGCTTTCAAATTAATACTTTAAAAATTCCTATACAAATATCTTATCAATCCTAGCTATTTTCAAGGACTCTTCCAATTACTTTATTTAAAAACGAACCGTTATATTCTTATATTATATTTGTACATGATGTTATCTAACGATTATTAAATATAATGTGTATCTACAATAATAACTTTTTTTTTCAACTACACCGTTCAAAAAATGTTTATACTTCAAACGTATTTTATGCATTTGAGCTAAATGCGTTCAATAGTTTTGAGGAAACTGGAAATTCAATTGAAAACGTCTCGAATGGAAAACTTAAAACAAATAGTACTCTTGTTTGTATTTTAACGTACACCTATGTAGTCGTAGAAAAAAAAAATTATTTTTAATATTATTTTCCTGTTCCCTTTCATCGTTTCGGGTCTGCTTTATCGAGTTGTGGACGTAGTATATTTTATGATTGGTAGTTAACGCGCAATTGCCCATCACAATAAACATGTTAATTATAATAATTATTATTGTCGGCGGAAGAGAATGATGGACCAATATGACGGTTTTTCTCATACGGAATCGCAGGATGGGCGGAGGCCGTTCACTTTATCGGTCGTCGTCGTCAAATACTCTGAAAACAACGACTTTGACCAAATCACACGTTCCGGTCAGCTGTTATTCGACGAGTACATGTACTCGTACTGCAGTCGGATTATCCAACACCCATTCTGTCCCGCGTGCATACGTGATCAATCCTAGCCAGCACAAACGTATGGGTCAGAACATTGTGTGTTGGAGATCGATTCCATTTTTCCGTTCACAGTATTGTGCGTTTTACTGTAATAATAATATTGAATATTTTTAAACCGCATAATTCACTATAGGTGTACCGGCAGCAAACGGACTTTAACGGCTCGTGCATTACAACGGTTGATCGTACACGACATTATTACGCGTCGATCAACTTGTCACGTATGACGAATGGAAAAGATTTCCAGGGTTTCCGTTCAGGCGCGGCTTCGGAGACTTACCGGGGTGGCGGGCCATTTTCAGTACCAACCGATAATAGCTGTTTCCCCAAATCGGTATTGAGACTACGTTCCTATATTACGATACACACCTCATATTGACGCGATAACACGGTTTTCTAGGCAAAACAAAATTGTTAGCCAGGTGTCCGATTGAACAATCGGGATTTTACGGTTCGCCAGGACAAAAATGTCCTGAAAGATTTAAACTTTCGAATATCCGAGGGGGGGGGGGCATGCCCACCACCCTTGGAGCCGCGCCTGTTTCCGATCGTTTCGCCGGCCGGCCGGCCGAATCGCCGCGTTTCCGTTGCACACGCACGCTCGACGAACGCTCTTTTTGGCCTCACGTCCGACGCGCGTACACAACAACACGTACAACGTCGTCCGCGCGTTTGTTTTTCGTGCGCGATCTTTGGCCCCGCCACGTCGTCCGACGGATAATTGAGATGCCTCTTCGCTGCTGGAAATTCGGTCGGCCGCCGCGAACCGCGGTCGATTGTTGTTGTTACTGCGCGTGCGCGCGCGTTGTTGCGACCGTTGTGCGCAGGCGCGCTAACCCGTTCGTGATTAATAGCCCGGGAACCAGCGCGCGCGCCTAATGTAAATATTGTCGCAACAGGACGCGGCTACCGGGTGCGCGTAACCGCGTACGGTCGCGATTGCCGCCCGCCGGTGCCGTACGCGCGCGAGAACGGTTTTCGTTCGCGCTCCGGCCGCGAAAATTACCGCCGGCCGTCGTCCCCGAACGCGCGTAATGCACTTTTGCGCGTATAAGCCGAATGCCATCCATCGGTCGGTCGGTCGTCGGATGAAAATCGAAAACAAAAACCCAAACCGTAAAATCAGATTTATCGCAAACGAGAATATTATTAATTAACATTGTACTTCCCGATCGATTTAATTAATAAAAAAAAAAATTATACCACCGCGATGATTTCGTTATAAACGTTCGAGCGTTATGAATTGACGAACCGATATTATTTATGTACGCCGTTTTCCGGGTGTGTATACCTATAGGTACCGCTGGCAATTTTACGTCACGAAATACCGTAAAAAGTGTGAATATTAAATTGGTCTGCTGTATAATTTGCAGCTATAATTATTTGACATTACACGTATTTATTAATTTAAAAGGAAAAAAAAAAAAACTATAATATATTCGTCTTAATAAAATAAACTTTGTAATCGAACGCAGCGTTACAAGTCCAATCCAATTTGAATCCACCCGTCTCCGAAGAACGTCGTGGGTACATAAATTCTGCCCGAAACTATTATTTTAGATTTCAAAACGAATAATATTATAAACGGCTACTGCCGTTTATTAATCGCCGCGATTTTAATAGCAATATAAATATACCGTTTACGTGTACCACTGCACGTGTAGTAACTCATATTTTTCTCATCGAAAACAACTATTCACGCGCTATATTTAATTTCAAATTTATTTGGAAATATGCTAAAACGATCGGTCTTATTATTAAACAAAATTGACAATTAAATAAGCACATACGTCGTATTTGAACGTATTACAAGACGCAGATTAATTATTCGTTCATTGGTATGCGTGTGCATTATTATGCGAAAACGACGTGTTGTTGTTATAGTATTATTATAGCAGAAAAGAATTATTCAGTTCGTTAATTCGACGTATAGTAATTTCGTTCTAGGCGTGTTGGCGAAATATCAATCTCGTACGAAAACCCGTAGCAGAAACTGTTCGAAAAACAATTACTGCGTTTTCCTCCTTCTAACCAGAGCAGCAATGATGTATTATTATAGTCCGCATGATGATTAATGAACGCATGCGTTTAAATAAAGCTACTAGTGAATAAAATAGCTGCTAAGTAGACTAACCAATTCTCGACCGAGTGTGTGTAAACGGTTATTAGAAAATAACAATTTTACATTGTGCGTATACGCCATAGAACGGTTTGCAATTACGCCGAGGCGGTAAAAAAATAAATAAATGATTTGAAATTTCTGACGAAACGAAAAAATAATTAAATGGTGTTTTAAGTCGCGCGTGGCTATTAGACGTTAAACATCGCGTGATCGGCCGACCCGACAAAAACCTATAATTTCTCAAATAAAGTGAGTACATCAAACGCAATTGAAAAAGCTAATGTACGTTTGTCATTTCTTTTCGACGATCGCAGTCGTATTTACGCGCGTGTAAACCCTTCAGGTGTAGAAATAAATGTCGTATAATACATGCGTTATGTATAGGTATGACCGAGAGGGTAGGGCAGGGAGAACTAAAGCCCCGGGGACCGTAAGTCCGAGAGGGCCCGTCGTTTCGGCCTTGTATACAATGGTTTTGTTGTACCAAAGCAGCACGTACTAGTGGTCCTTGGTCTTGCAAAGAGAAGGGAGCCCGGAACCCCCGCAGATCCGAGGCTCTCGGAAGTTCTCGTCGGCCCTGTTTATAGGTAACTGGGTCGTAAATCACCACGAAAAAAAATAAATCTTTTCCATCCCACGAGCTCGACATTGATCTTGTTGAAAATTCAAATCGTTGTTGCACGGCGTACAAAGGACAACATGGGTTTTCGTTCGGATTAATCGGCTATTATGCAACACGCAGATCGTCGATCTCTCCTGATGGCGAACAATCGTCATTCCGTACATATTATCACGATATATGATTTTCGTAAACCTACGTCGACTCGGACACAAGTTTGGCTAGACGAATTACGCAACGATATTACCGTGTACTTAATTTGTACTAACAATCGTAGTGCATTCGACTCGCGTTATCTCGCACGGGAACTTTACGCTATCCGCCGAACATCGGTAATTGATTGCAAACATTATTTTACACGTGTAAATCGCGGTATATTTTATTCATTACCGAAGCGTGTGTCCACGTCCTACGATAATAAAAAAATAATACTTCGTGCTACTTATAAGCGCAGATGGCTCGTTGCCATTACTACTGTAATTACTGTTGTTTTATAATATTATTTTTATTTACATTATTCTTTCCTCGAAACAGTCGTGGATCAAAACATTAAACCTTAACCCGTGGTCGCTGAATGCACACGTAATACGACAATAACATAAAATAAGCGCCGCCTCCTGAAGTTCGAAAGGTTGTCGATAAATCGCTAACAAATTGTTACGATAATTTTATAATAATACGATGCGTTTATGTACGTTTAGTCGGTTTTTTTTTTTTTCTTACGTTTTTTCACGTTCAAACGTTTTATCTCTCGACTCTACTGTTAGAACATTGGAGTTGCGAAACGATAACCGATGAATATTCGAACAGCCTTTGCCGCAACACCGGCGAGTACCGTAATCGTGCGTACGGGAATACGATCCGGTACGACCGGCAGCGCGATCGTACGATCTCTAATGTTCGTGTCGGTTAAGAACAACAGCGAATCGGACGACGTGCTGACGGATGGGCGACGTACTGTTCCGGCGTTGGACGCGTCCACCGCAAACACGTTGTCCGCCCAACCTACGGATATCGTACGGGACAGCGCAAACCTAACCTGCGCGACCGTCGGGAGTGCGAAAATCCGCAGGAACCGGTCGCGTCAAACGATACCTGCGCGCGTATCGTTCGGTCGAGAAGAATGGACGACGACGACGACGATGACTCGCGCGCGACTAGTCGGTCCGGCCGTCCGCACGCGAACGCGTTCTCGAAGGGGTTAACGCCGCGTTTATCCCCCTCTCTCGTCCCGACCGTCTCTCTCCCGCACTGTTCCCGTGTCCGCGGCGTACGCATTCGCTCGGCGTTCAGCCGCCCCCTCCGCTGCCGCCGGCCCGGCGCGACTCGCCAAACGGTAACGCAGCCTCTGGTTTTATTATTATTTTTGTTTCCATCGTTATTTTGCCGCGTTACCCGCACCGTGCGTGCGCGCGCGTCACTGCGGGTCGGGCGGGAACGGTGCGCGCGCGCTCAGCGGAGTGGCACGACGGCGACGGCGACGGCGACGCGACTAGACGCGCAACGGTCGGCGGCAAATGTGCGTGTGTCGCGCGCGCGCGTTTTCGACAGCAGCAGCAACCAGTGCGCGTTCGGATGTGTACGCAACACGTATTACACAGCGGTGTGCGCGGACGGAGTGCGTTGTCCCGTGCCGGTGTCGGCGAGCGTGCGTGTGCGTGCGGTGCGCGGTCGACCGCGGATTAAGGGTCTTTCGCGATACTCGGTCCTCTCGAACCGCGTCCGGTATTCATTTTTTTTTTTTTTTTTCGCTCGTTTTTTGTTTCTCGTTTTTTTTTTTTTTTTTTTTTTTTTTTTTTTTTTATTGTGACTTCGAATTTTTCTCTTTTTCCCGACCGATGAAACAAGAGATATCGCGTGGTGTACGGCGCGGGTAAATCGTACGTCATGTCCCTCAACACGTTGTCGCGCGGTTATGCGAAAATAATGGCTTTTTCGCGATCGGCCGAGACTTTTCGATGGAAACGTCGGTAAACGATTTTTGGACCGACTCATTACCCCGTTCGTGTTTGCGCGCACTATTCGTTTTTAAACGCGTAACGCTCGCGCGACGTCGCGTTCGCCTGTATTGTTTTATTTATCCGGCTATCGGTTTCGGCACGAATAGGTACCTCGTTCTGTTTTCGTACGGTTTTCGTTTACTTTTTTTAACGCGCATAAAATAACTTACAATTCGGATGTGTTTTTTTTTTCTTTTACCGACGCCTAGGAAAACGAGTCGTATAAAATGTTTTGAGTTTTTTTTTTTACTCGGACCGTGTGTCTTCGAATCGATTTTATCGGGGCGTATGTAGAATTATTATCATCAGCAGATGATAATCAGATTTTCGACGGAAAGAAACAAACAAATCGCGTTTTTTTTATTCGCGCGTATCGCATATCGCATTACGTTTAGTGTTCGGTCTCACGTACAGCCGTAGTAGAGTACATTTTTGTACTTACGTTCGAGCGTTAATTGGCGGTGTAAAAAAAAAAAACCGTTTCGCTGACACCGAAAGAAATTTGCCGTTTCCTTTGTGCGCGCAATATTTGCATTTAAATTTAACGTTGACGACCGAGTTGAACCGCGTGCGTATACATTCGCTCGTTCCGAGTCGAAAAGAGAAAAAAAAAATCGTCGTAGAAATTACCATAATACGTCTATTGCTTCGGCCGTGTTACGCGCGTACTATTATTGTCGTTACTTTATTATCATACTCTACCAAGTTCAAAAGTGGAAATATTACAAAACAAAAGTTGTTTATCATGCATACATGTAAGTGTAGGTACGTATATTCAGACAATATACGGATACTAGCCGCCACAATAGTATAATACGCGCATAGACGTCACTCACACGTGCGGTTATTTCCGTACGTCGACGACACCGCACTGTATATCACTTAAACTTTTATTTTTTATTTTTATTTTTTTTTTTTTTGCTACATTTCATTGTCCTCGCAAATTTTTTTGTTGTACGCCTAATTATATTATTATATATTTTTTTCTTTTTCTCTTTTTATCCGCTAAACATTGTTTATTATTTTTTCCCTTTTACACGTATAACAATAGAAATGTATAGTAAAACAATATTCAATGTACACCCGATTATCGTTGTTCGAAACCGTGTACACACAAACACAACTAATTGCTGACTTAACGAATTAGTACGATATTATCACTGTTAACAATACCATCATGTCATCTGCACGTCTTAAAATTATCTCAATGACAAACCAGTATAGCGCACTCTGAGCCTATGGTTAGATGTAGTTCGAAATTTCGCCTTTTCAACATTAATGATACTCATTGGCCTGACAATTAACGACATTTAACGAGGAACGGTCTGAAATATACAGAATGGTATTCATCCGTACTCTTGTTAATTGCAGAATTGCTAAACGGTATAAACAAAATCACGATAATTGGAATCAGTCGTTTTTATACTATATACTTGTGATCTGTTCCGATCTCCGAATTTTTATTTGCTGTTATGCGTGCGTTAATCCACGTCCAACAGACGTGATTTAATTTGGACAATAAGTTTATATTTGATATTTTAAACGATCAACCGCCCAAAAATTTTAAGTTTAATTGGAATCCATAGTAAGAACACTTGTGATTATAATCGCATCAGCCGTTTAATCAGCTAAAATTAAAAATAATTGCAATAAAATTATTTTTTTTTCAATCGTTGTTTGTAATGCCAATAATAGCTCCGCTATCTTTGATTATTTTGTTTTTAACACGCTATGTACTTAAAACTAAAACTTTGCCATTATTTAAACACGAAAAATTATCGTTTTTTTTTTTTTTTTTTTTTTTTTTTAATAATTAAAAATAAAATAATAATGGTTTTTTTTTTTTTTAAGACAATCAACTATAAATTTCGTACTGATAATTGATTTTGAATTTTTGCTTCGATTCCGATTTAAATTGAAATTAAAATTTTAAAGAACCTGCGAGATGTACAGCAGCGCCGAGTTCGCTACGTGGAAATAAATTAACAACTAACCATAATGCGATGTGTTCGTCGTCGATAGCGTTTCGAACACGCATACTCGTATTTTCGTCGGTCTGTTGTTGTTGTCGAACCGCAGCAGCGTTTTAATATTCTGTCGAATAATCGTCGGCGTGTTAGTCAACGTCAATTAATCGTCGAGTGCGCAAACGGATGTCGCCTGATCGCGAACAATTGTTGTACGGCCTAACCGTAAGCGTTCGGATGATATAGCTATTGTGTACAGGCGAAAATGACGATCGCTGTGTACGGGCTGCCGTGTAAAATACATATCTTATGCCCGACGAAATGATGAGGATCGAACACGTTGTCGTTGTACTTGTTGCTGCTAACGCGAACGCGGCGGGTGAGGGCGAAAGGTTTTCTGCCACGAAAGTCGTCGAACCGCGTGCGTAGGATCGATAAAATCTGTTCGCCGACCAAGTATTCTCACGATTCACCTTCATTAGGACGGAATAGGTTTACGCGCGCGCCGCAGTCGACATGTGTGCGACGACACTCGTTTTCTCGGTCAACATTCAATCAAATAATAATAATAATTTTTCCATAACTATTTATTTCGATAACACTGTACAATTTCACAGTTTTACTACAAGTAAGCGATTTATCGAATTTCATACGGTTTTTTTTTTTTTTTTCACGGCAAATTCTCGTTTACCAATTTTGATCCGTACTACGAATCAGAACAATATCCATTGCTGCACAAACCGTTAATCCCACAAAAGCTTATAGGTTAAGTCGAAGGGCTCGCTATTCCTTCGTGCACGTTGTACGAGCTCAATAACGTTGGACGACAAACCTGGTAGGTTAGTCGATCGATTGGTGACAACCGATGTTGGCGTATCGATATTTTGCAAAAAACCGTTTCGAGCGTAAACTCAAAAACCGAACAAGGTAACAACGGAGTAGTAACTTTATCCTTTAGAATAACGCGCGTGCAGTGGTCGTGTGATCGGTACGAGCAGCCGTGGACGCACAAGTGCAACGCGACGAAGGATATCAATTCGACGATTCCCGCAACCGAATCGCGGATAACACTGCGGTACGGTACGATTTTCGTACAGAAACGCGTTGGCCGCGTAACGTCTATCGCCAGGCTAGACACACGACCGTACTACCGTACTCGACGAGGTTTTAATGAATATTGTACCCGTACGGTACTCTGTATATATTTTTATACATATTACACGCAACTAGGTCATGACGTTGTACCATAATTTCGTTTACGAATGCCTACCGGTGCGTACGTACGATATTGTGCACTTCATTTATGTACGTTATTTATTATTATTATCACGTGTGGGCATACGGTTCTTAGCCGCGAGATCGAACGGCGGAAACGTGTTGTAAAGTTTCGATTCTATGGCTCCCATCTATACGCGCATATTTACGGTCTTGAATTGACCCTCAAATAGGGTTCTGTTTTTTCGTCGACAACTCTATGCGCGCGAAAACGCAACAATGCGATCACTGTGAATCGCAATAACGTATGATAACGATTAAAAATAATAATTTAACTGCTGACCCGTTTCCCGTGCCCGTTCGGCTCGTCTCGAAAACGCAGTCTCCGCGCGGTATTGCGAAAATTAAACAATATAATATATATATATATATATCAATCATAGAATTCTACTGCAGCAATCCTCGTGCGGTATCCATTCAAATCAAACACTATATCATGTGTAGAGAGTTGTGTAGTTGCTGTGATGACGATAATAATAATAATAATAATAATAATAATAACACTGTCGAAACTATATTATATATACATATAGTCACAAGTACCTAACCCAACTACACACACACACACACATATATATATATATATATATATATGTATAATTGCGCAATGTAGATCACACGGTCATTTATGACGCGATCCCATTTATTATAATAAATTACATTTTATTAAACGCAGCGCGCGCCGCCGTAGACGGATTAAAAAAAAAAAAAAAAATACGAAAGTCACGTCGTATTTATCAAAATGTCAATTACACGCCGTCGCCGCTGACTGTGAAGAATATATCTGTTCGCTCTACCCTCGTCCCATGGCCGGCCGATGGATCACTCAAGATTTCTGCAGTCGATCAATACGAAAATATATGTGTGTGTGTGTGTATGTATAAAATATATATGTATATAATATATATGTGTACGTATAGAATATATGAACGTATATACGCGTCGATTTTTTTGTGTGCCTGTTTCCATCTGTTTCTATCACACCGTGTCTGTAGCGTCACCGATTTTTCCTTTTTGTGTTTTCTAACGTCACGGCACCCATCGCACGCGAAAGTCACCCTTGATCTCCACTCGCGCTTTGATCATAATGTATACGGGATCCCATGCGATGTGTTCGTCACATCGGACATTATGCATACGTGCGCACGTTTTGATCGAAATCTCTGCTTCCCCGAACTCTCGTTACGAAGAAATACTTCTGGCAAAGGATCTCGTATGGGGTTCGAAACTTCCGAGTCGAGATTTTATGTTTAACACTTACGATTTGAGTAAACGTGTCGGCTACGGTTTGAAAATTGATTTTGAGCGGTATTATTTAGCTTATAATTGAAAAAAAAAAAAAAAAAAAAGATAAATAAATCGCGTCTGCGGTCGAGTGATAATTTTGATTGTTGATCGAATACCAAAGTCTATTTTTTAAGTCATGTCTTGGAAAAAGTTTACGAAGAAAAAAAGATTCGCAATTGGACTACTTCTGCGTAACTATTTATCGTGCGCGACGAACGTTACAGGCAGTCTCCGTTGTCGTACTACGACAGAATTCACGTTTTTTAAGACGTTATAAAAATCGATCGGCTACGATGAATTGCTGCAAACACGTCACCGCGCTAACAGATGACCAAGGCGAGTTTATTAATGGAACCCGACACGCGTGCGATCCGTTGCGAACAATCGTTCGCGTCCGGTTCTGCCGTAAAAGCCCGTCTGCCGACGACGGTCGGACGAGACCCGCGGTGACCGGTGTGCGCGGACGGGGTCGGTCGAGTTGATGTTGGCATACACGTGTTGGCCCGTACGTATAAAGTTATCATAAACGATCGAGGATACCGCATAATGAATTACCGGAAAACGTATAATTATCATATTTTGCGTTTACAAATCGTGCATAATATGACGTGTCCCCGTGCACGTTGTGTCCGCACACGTTATGCGCGTTCAGCGTTTCGCGGGCCCGCAACTATGTGCATTCACTTATAACGTCCGATCGCGTTGTGCGATAAACACGAGTAAAATATGTATAATTAATTCGGCAGTCACACACGCGCGGCTGCTGTGTGTTTTTCGATTCGTTCAATAATAATTATTATAATAACATCGGTGTTCTCTTCGTCTCGCGATCACTCGTATGGTCATTGATCCACTGTGCAGATCAAACACACACACACACACACACACACATGCGCGTAAATTTACAGCGTACGTGATCGGCAACCGTTAAAATTTTATCGAGTAAAACTATTACGTCTCCCCTACCTCGCCGTAAGTCGCCGATGGACTAACTGTATTATGTATGTGCTCGCCGTATATATTATACTGTGCACATGCAGACGTTATTTTAATAATAATATTACGACGACCAAAAGAGAGAAATATCGAATCTCTTTTCGTACGAGTATTTTATGTTGCACACCATTCCGAACGTCATCGTCCGCGTTATGACCGTTGCGTGCGATGGACTAATTTAGTAAACGGTCTTCGTCATCATGTTATATCCTGTGTGTGTGTGTGTGTGTGTGTGCGCGCGCGCATTTACGAGTGTACGCGCGTTTGGTGAGGACTATCTTTAAAAAAATATATATATAATAATAATTATAATTCTTCTACCCGTACGTATAATTTGCATGTGTGGTATACGTATAATACGTGTAATAAGTACTGACATTTTTATGCGGAACGGAAATTCAGCCAAACTCAACGAACTTGTTTTATTGTTATGGTTTTTTTTAAAAAAAAAATAATAATCACATTCATATCATTAACTTTCTATCGTCAATGCGTTTTCAAATCGGTCTTCGCAGCTGTTTCTGTACGCCTAGTACTGATAAGCTAAGTACAGATATATTGTGCACGTCGTACACGCGTATCGTGTGCACATATTGTATGCGCGCGTGTACACAGAGTGCTTCGATCGCCCGCGCACGACGGTGTTTTTCCTTCTTTTCGCCGTACTACATATCATACTGCGTGCATACACGTACCAGGCCCGGCAGTCGCGCGCGCGAAATGTAAAAGTTTTATCTTTTCGAACCGCCTACCGCGCGCATAGAGACGATAATGATGACGATGTTCCCACGATACGTTTTTCGTTTTGTAAAACGGTTCATTACGTTATCACAAATCCGCGTCACTAGCTGCATTTTACCGTAAGACTTGAATCGACACGTCACCGCGCGTAAACCACGTAAAACTACGCACATTAACATTTGCATGTAATACGTATTTAAATGAGTGCAAAATAACATGGTTCGCCAAATTATTTATTCGAAAAGTATGCTTTTTACAAATAAAGTGTTCTTTTTGGAAGAAAACGAACAGTGTTCGGTTTCAGACCCAGCAGAATTGAACAAGTTTACTGATCGCTTCTTTGGATCGTACGTTAGGAACGATTTTCGTTTCGGTAAACAGATGATTGTTTAAACAAAAAAAAATCAGACACACTGTATCAGGCTTTAGTATGGCCTAATAAGACATAGCCAATGGATTAAAAAACGATTGCGAATGAATATACTTGAGATACTTTATATAATATCATATACATGGTATCATTTCTTATGTGTTATTATCATCGACTATTCGAATAAAAAAGTATCGGTTTATTAGTGTGTGAAAATAGTGATTACAGTCACAAAAAAAAACGCCATAGCCCGTTTTAGAACGTCAATTATTGACAATCAGGTCTGATAATACCGATTACAACGTTTCCTAATCAAATGAATTCGTTAATATTGAAAATGCGTTTTAGTACACTTCTACTGAACTGCGAAGGCAAAAAAAAAAAATCATAATATTAACAAGATACAGTATTAACGAAAAGCGTTTTATGTCTAATTTCACCATCATTTCAGACATTCATATTTTACACATCTCAGTGTTCGGTCTGCGGGGACCATAACGTAGTCCGCATAAGACAATATATTATAAAAACGGTCAACATCAGATATGGGTGAAAGAGCAGGCGAGGGGTTTATTTAAGAGTGATGCCAATCGCGGAAGAAGTTAAATAACATGTTAGAATGACTAGAGCAATTATGTTTTGCGGGAGAAGAAGAGGAACGCCGAGGAATTGACATTTTCGCAGAAAATTAACCGCAGAATGTCAGCTTGGTTACTTTGCACGAAAAGGAAATTTCGTTCTCAATATGTACAAAAAAAAAAAAAAAACTGAACGAAATCAAAGAAACCAGTTGTCTCGTAAATCTTATTTGGATTTAACGTTTTCAACTGGATCAAACGTATACTCGTTGCAAGTTTAAGCTTAGGGGTAGAGTTGCATTGAAACGGTTATCCGTTTACTAGGTCAGAACGAAGTATATTACTCGGTGGCACGTCGTGGTCAGGATTTGGATTACACATGGTTAAGTCGGAGTGCGTATTGCGTTCTCACTTTTTTGTTCACGGAGCTCTTAAAATGTTTGAAAAAATGGGATTAACAGAAGAGAACAGAGCACTAAAAGCGAACAACGATAATTTGAAACCGGAACTCGTAAATACATCCGTATGCCGCATAAGCACAAAATATTTGGTTTAAATCGTTTCACCCCCCCCCCCCTTCCCATTGCTTACCAATACTTCGATATTTGATTTGACGGAAGAACGTCTTCTTGTAAAACAAACATACAACTAATGTAACGATTCAACTCGTACGCAGTAACGTTTGAATGTGATCCGTGATTCAGATGCGCAGGCCGAGCCCCTAGATCACTAGCTTAGGGCTCCGCGGATCACGGTCCGAGAACGGCTCGACGTACAGCACGATTTCGATTGTTAATTATACATATGCATACAAATGCGTGCACATATCGATATTATATTAGTGTTGTGTATTATCGTTATTGCGGTCCGATGCGCAACTCGATGGCCAACCGGACCTGTACATAAAAACGAACGGGGCAGCATCCGACCGCTCGGACAGGTAGTCGCTCCTCGGCCGTTGTCGTATAAGGCAGTGTTTCATAGTGCACTAACACGTCGTTAATCGGTCTTATCTCGATCGTCGCACACTCGTTATCGCCGCCCGATATCGTAGCTGGATGTACCCAGCCGGTTTTCTTGGGAACCGCTTCGCCGTTACGATCATAATCATCGTTGTCGAAATGCGAATCCCCACGCGTTCGGACGACACGCTAACTCGTTGAACATTTTTCGCGTTTTATTCCGTTCGCGCGGTGAAACGCTACTTGACTTGACACGTCGTACGTCCGCCCCCCCCCCCCACCACCCGTTAGAGATACTATAAGACATGAGACGAGACATGTTAATCTTAACCGTCGCGTACCGCGTGCGTTGCCCACCCGCGTTCGTTCTTCGGGACGCGGCGACCGCCGATAAAATACGTTTTCGCACTACGGACCGTTGTTCGTTACCGACGGCGGGGGCGCGTTGAAACGTAATGAAAATGAAATCTCCGACGCACGCCGCGTAGGCGACGCATGGATTTCGTACCCGTTACGCGACGGCCTATTTTAAACCGTAGCGTCCGCGCGCGGTCGAGATTTGTAGTCGTCCGTTGGAATCCTCATTTCCCCCTCACCAGCGCGCCCGATCGATAGACTTTAATCGACGATGGACGAGGGACGTCCAACGCGATTGCTTTAAGAAAACTCGCGGACAAACGTCCGCTCAACCGGAAATCAAGTGATCGAACGGTGAACACGTATTGTAATACGTCGCGTGCAAAGCGACTCATTTTCCGGCGTATGCTCATTGCACGGGTAGCTGTAGAACATATTTATAGGTGCACAGCACTCGCGTATTATGTTACAGCCGGTCGATCCGTCTCGGCCCGTGACCGCGGGACGTCGAACAATCGTGTTGTTCGATCGTTAAGTCCGAGTGCCAGCAAAACTGGTGTCGAAATACGCGTACGGAGTGATCATTTTAACATGAATTCTAGATGTTGGAAAACACGAGCGATCCAAAAACAAATGTAGGTACATCGTTCATTACTGCATGCCACGCCCCTGCGATACGAGTTCTTAATAAGTACACGTGTGGTCGTAATGAAACCGAGGTAAGTGGATTTATGAACGCCAAAACGTTTAGAAAATGTTATGGTCTCGGTCTTAATAATGGTTAATAACTTTCGAGATCGTTGAAAAATAAACGTTTCTGCGCCTTGAACGTGTCCAACGAGTCCAAGCCCGTTCCAGTATTATGAGATATTCTCCCGGCCGTGGATCCACTACGAAAGAATCGGTCTGCACAACACGCGTACAACGCATGAATGCACTCGTAATATCCGTTAATTACGTTCGCTGCAGTCGGGAACGACCGAATATGTCCTGCGCAAACGAAATGCAAATGCGGCGCATACACGCAATATCACTCCGCCGCGCGCACGACTGTACGCCTCTGCCGAGCGTTCGACGCGTTTATACAACATTTTATTATTACACGCGCTTTGTGTGCATGTGATTCGCGTGCATCCGATAAGCATCCGTTTCCAATGGAAAACAAACGGACTCCGACTGCACAACAAGACGACAAATTTTCGTTAAGAGACGACGACGACGACGACGACGACGGTTGCCGATAGTAAATGCTGACTTGTTCGTCTGTTTTGTTCTCATTCTCACCCCCACATCCTTCTCCTCGAATACGAAAAAAAAGTAACCGTCGAGTTACGCGAGCCGCACATATTATACGTTTTTTTTCTCTTCCAATATTTCTACTCGCTCATCATTTGACGCGCTACTCTCGCGTTAAAAGCACCATTTAAATCCACGCCAACGACGGGGCCACCTTTTAGTGTTGGGGCCCTGACGTCGGACATGCCATTCCGCCCCGGGCACTGCCCCGCAGCCCGCGTCGACCGGACGCCGCGGCAGTTTCGTGTACAAGCGCTACTGTGTTCAAATCGCTTTCGAATCGAACTCCGCCTTTTCCCGTTCCACACGCGTTTGCGACCAATTTGGTTTCATAGGAATTTGAGAAAAAAAAAAAAAAACGCGGACGGGTCACACGGACCAAAACACACATGCAAGTATACCTATAGGCGCGTGCGCGTACGCTACGCGCGCTCGTAAACCGAACCGATTATTATTACGGAATCGGATTTAGTGCACAATATATATATATATATATATATATATATATATATATAAACTGTTGGCACGGCGAGAAGATGTGCTCCGCGGACAACCGTCAATTTAGACGCGGAGTCGTAAAAATTAACGATTAATATTTCCAGTAACGACGAGTGCGCGTTGTCGTCGTAATCGTCGACGTCGTCGCGGTCGGAACGTAACGAACAGTTGCGCCTACCGGGCGGCCGCGGGGAGCGGGGAAACGATGGCTGCCTCCGAACCTAACCGCGTGTCGTTGCGCGCGCGCGCACTGATTCCCACGAGAGATCCGAATCCGGCTCGGTCGTCGGCGCGCGGAAAACGTCCCGCCGCGTAACCCGGTGCGCTGGTTTTTTCGTGAGACGAAAACGGGTTGCGAACACAACAGGGTTTCCGCGACGCGACGCAGGCGCTCACCCCGGACGTGCGGAACGTCGTCGTTCGTCACCGGGGCGTTTTTCAGGCGAAAAAGAAAAAAAAAAAAACAAAAACGATTGTGTAAAACATAATATAACGTGTAATGTCCAACGTACGCGCCCTCGGACACGAAGACGTTTATCGTAACGATATCGGCCGCGTCGTCGCGCAAAGACCGCGGTCGGCATTGTAGCGTCCGATATTCGCTCGTGTAGTTGCATCGCATTCCATCACTGCGGACATGACTACGGACCGCGCAAGGCTTGACGATATTCTCGCTTCGGTCGAGTTCAAACCACTACGTGTGCAGTCCGAGTAACACTTGGACCGGTCTCGAACTATCGGTTCTTTGCAGACCGTGTATCATATTATTATTGTTGTACTATTGAGGTGTGTCGCTTACAAAGACAGGCGAACGAATAACCCACTCTCTTCGGTGCCGAATCGTAGTATTAGTTATTCGATCAAATGCATTGTATTTACCCCCGCTCGTACTTTGATCCCCGACGATCGCTTTACATAACTGCTGAAAATACAAATAGTTTAATTTAAATACGAATACAAAGTTTAAATGCTTGGTAAACGGCCAATTCCAAGGAGATAAACGAAAATACTACCTTGTCGAAATCCCGGTATCCCCACGCGTAAAACCCGATATTTAATAGTCATATTTTTTTTTATTTTTTTATTTTTATTTTTTTTTTTTTTTACGAACGGATTCACGATGAAAATTTTAACGATAATAGTAGAATGGTTACATAATGGTTACGCACGGTCAGTGCTGCCGAAAGAGCTATCGTCTGCGATCGGAACGGTCGAATACGGATGACTTATAACGTTTTTTAGATTGTTAAACGCGTGTGGCGTTCGAGTGAATAGGTCGCGCGGAACAAATTATTAATTCGAAACATAGGTGCATAATCTGTATTAATTCACGAATGTTAGTATTATCTAAACGCACAGTCGTAGTAAAACTAGGCGAAAGAGCTCGTGGTTAAACTTTTAATTTGATTTCGACCAACAGCGTAGTACAACGAATATCGTTTTCGTTTACCGGTACCAAACGCACTTGGATATTGTTGCTCAACTCGACCGATGCTTAAATGTCTATAGAAACTATCGATCGCACGATGACGTCCAAAATGTTTGTTGCTTTACTTAAATAATTGTTGTACCGGCGCTGCTGCAATTATTTCACGCGAGATCACATTTGATAATCCGTAATAATAATGATTACTATACTCCCAGACCGTGGCCGCGATGGTATATTGAAGATTCATTTTGCCGGTACCTGTATGCGGTAGGTCGAAACGAGTACGTTGTGTAATACATATAATGCCATGCATAATACGCTGTACGGGTACACGTAAAATCGATACGATTTAAAATTCAAACATTACACTGTTATTTTCCGCGAAACAGTGCCCAATGCGCGCGATAATGCGTAATGACGCTTATTTATGAACGAGTTTGTACATTCAAATCATCGTACCATTATAAGGTGATGAGGTGTAGGACGAGAGCGGTAAATAATCGTAGGGTGTTGGGATTGTTATTTCCCTATCGCTATTCAACGTTCCTGCTCTTATTTTATTTTTCTAAACTATAATCATAATCAAAACGCATTTGGTTGTACGCACTCGACATCCACCACGTATCAGAAAATAGTTGACCTACGAATATTTTGCTCCGGAAAACCAAATCGAAAATTAAGTGATTGTCGATATCGGAGCTATAAATGGTCGTTATGATTGAAACACGCGGAATTATTATTATACAGTATTGATTATTTAATGAACTATACTACGTGCTGTATACCTGCCGGTATATAATCCCACGGCTTTTATAATTATAATTAAACGCGAGCGATTCACGTGTATCGTCGACTGTCTGATGATTTTCATTTTTATTTTTTATTAATGATTTACTCGTATACTCTATATGACTTCATACTGTTATGACGAAACTTGTAATACACAAACAGTTTCGTCAAACGAAAAACCGATTTCGACAGCAAAAATCTAGCGTGAACATCCCTATTGCGACAACGTCCCGTGTACGACAAAACGTAGTTGCGACCCCGTTTGTCCGTTCGCCAGGTGCGCATCGTTAGCTCTACTGTAATAGGTTTTACCGTCGTGCGCACGTGATCGCCGCTCGTTTCGAGTTTCTCACGGCAACAGGTACGCACGGCACAATATCTGTATTGAGCTGTAACAGTGGCGCCGAAACCGAAACAATTCAAATAGGGCGGCTTGTGGTCATAAAACGATGATGAGACTTGACCACAAACCACCGGCGATTGGATTTAGAACGTAATTACAATATTTGCATCGCATGAACGGTATTATCAGACAAATAAGACTGATCTCTCGGGCAGTGCGTACCACAACGAGTTGATTACCAACCGTGGTTGTTTACACTCCACAACGACTGATGACTCGCTGGGCCTACCAAACCGCCGGTAAAATATTATCAAATAGTGCCTTACATGAACATAAGGTTCGACGTCACTGCGTTGCACACGTACGGCATGTATGTATGCACGAAGGGTTCGTAATTGTTGTGATTAATTGGCGGACGGTACTACGCGCAACAACTGTTCGATATAAAACGCGTAGAGTACTTAACGAAGTTTGGTGTTTTGGACGACGACCGAACTGAAAGAAGTTTGAGAGATTCTGTTAGAACAGGACCTGGAGTAGAATACGTGGCTCAATGTACGATGTAGCTGGAGATGGAAATACAATAAGGACAGTTAGTGTGACACCAGTGACCAGCTGAATTGATGGACAAAGACTGCGGTGGTTTGGACACATTATGAGCAGAGAGGAGAATAATATGATCGAACCGGTAATAGAATGCGTACCACTTGGAAAGAGATCACCGGGAAGACCGTGGGAAAACGTGGTTCGATTCACAGTTAAAGAAGACCTAAAATAAATGGGAATTGACACGTGGAGACTAATGGTGCGTAACAGGGACAGGTGGTGCAATGCTGTTTTGACGGCAAACATTCTCAGAGAGTTTTAAAAGTCACGAGAAGAAGAAAAATGTACTAAATAGTAGACTCGTGGTGCGAACCGCCGTCGCATCCGAAACCGTGAAAAACGTCGGTCGGCGGACTAGCGGTGCACGCGCGTGCACCGTACTTTTATGACACACGCATCGGACGACGGGGTTCAAATCGAAGATGCGATCGCGTACGTTATATGTAAATGATATTTTAATGTCGAGGCTATCCGAACGGATCCGTCGAGTTATTTATAAAATTTCATTTGGCTTGCAGACTGACCTGACTGACGACGCGTGATGATTTTCGTGTATGTCCTAGTCGTCCACGCGGGTGGTGCCGGGTGTGCCCGGATAGGGTATCCATGAAATGTTGCAAATAGGGCATTACGACTTAATTCTAAGAATAAGTGGTACGTATTTTAACCGATGTGGCTGAAATTAAATTATCTTAAAATGTTTGGTAAGAAATAAACGATTTAAATAATGAGCAATGCAAAGGGCCATTTCCGGAGTCATCAATGTTCGAGAACATTCGATTCCCCCGGGAGACTCACTCCGTGTGCCGCGACCGTATGTTACGGAGCTGTACTCCGTGTGCCGCGACCGTATGTTACGGAGCTG
>NW_020273601.1:0-25763 GCF_003268045.1 Sipha flava | reverse complement strand
ACTCCGTGTGCCGCGACCGTATGTTACGGAGCTGTACTCCGTGTGCCGCGACCGTATGTTACGGAGCTGCACTCCGTGTACGTCCCGAACATATTCTACGGACGAGTCGTCCGGGCTTTTCCTGCATCGTGTTTTCATCGTCGACAATTGTAATCTTGTCCAATACATTGCATTTGATTTATTTTTTAACAACGGGCATTTTTTGTCGTCATTGTGTGAGTTCCGTCACGTTTACGCCCGTTGGACGATCACGTTATCGTCGTTCACCATCTTCAAACGCTGTCGCGGACGTCCCTTCTTCCAAAGACCGATTTCACTTGAGGACAGTGTTCCAGGCATACGTCAGAAGACTTCTGGTAGTCTCTTGTCCGTCGCACGTGGATTAACACGGTCGCGTGGGCGAAACCACACGGACTGGGGCTGCGGACCAGGTACATTAATATCGTGCTGCCGCGAGAGATTTTCCATTAATATTATTATTATTAGTATTATTATTATATTGAATAGAGCGTCTGTGGCGCGTTTTTATTCATTTTGTTATATGTAGGGCGCCCACCAATCGAATATTATTATTATTATTATTAACACAAATCATGAATAAAAATTTAATTATTATCATTGTTTACTAAATTGTGAGGTTACCTCCGTCTTTCCCTTTTTGACTGCGGCTTCAAAACCAGCATATTTACGTTAAGCCAGATCTACAGGTCGATGTTGCGGAACCGTCGGTTACCTCTGGTCGACTGTTGAATTTGCGTTTACATTGCCTACTAATAAGAAGTAAACAGTTGATAATGTTGAGATTATTTTTGGTCAAATTTCAAAATTTTGTTTATAAGTTTATAATGTTTGATTTGTATAATGTGTATTATACGAGTATCATTCGTCTCATATCCTCTTACATTTCCTCTGGAATAGTATTTCGAAAAATATTTATTTCATTGAACGTTCATTATTTGCTCTGAACTCTCTTTATAAACTACATGGAAACAATCAATTTTCCCGAGGCAAATAGAGAACACTTGTTAATGTATGAAGGCGACCACCCTTAGTTCTACAATAAAAATAATTCGGCCTTATGCAGCTGAATGTCTACGTGGACGCATGGTAAACTATATAGCGTATTATGATGTGTATGTAATATATTTCGTAAGAACCGAACGGACATTAAATATGCGCATAAATAATCATGATATATTATACAGGAAATTATAATAGATATTAAATATATTAAAATGGTATAGATTCAGCGATGTACTTCGTTTTGAAACGAATTTATTCCGCAGCGGTTCGACTCGTTTCTGTAAATTTATGCGGTGTCCGATATTAATATTGTAATATGTAAGCGTGCAAAAACGTTTATTATTATGAAGTTCGTGAATTTAGAAAACATCGTGTTAGTAGACGCTCGGCGGCTGTATAATAATAATAACAATATCACTATCATTATTAGAATGCCCCCTCGACACCGAAGTTGTCCGAAGAAAACCTTGTGTTGCAAACATGACAGTATGGTTTATCTTAATTCGCCGACGTGGTGTTAATCGCAAACAAATTAAATTTATAATCATATAGTTAACCTGTCATATAATCTTATTTAGTAATATTATAATACCTAACGTGTTCATTGGCCATCGTTTTCACACAGCAGTACCACCGTGTGCCGAAGGATTTATTTTTAATTTTTTTCTTTAATCCGGAGACGTAGCGTGTAGTGTTTAATGTTTTCCACCTCTTGTTTAGACGACTTCGTACGATAACACGACTGGAGAAAATCGCGTTCATCCGTGAACAAACCGTGGGGTTCGAGATTAATGGTCCGCAGTCGTGATCCGTCAAGAAATAAATAAATACGTTCATATTTGCGATGCGAGTATGTATGCGTGCGGTCGTCGACGTGTTAATTGCGCTCGGCCTATCCGCGTTTGACATACTGTTGTATTTTCGTGATACACGTACGCGAACCTGCGAACGAAACACGATTCGTCGGGGCGCATGTTCTCGGAGCGAACGTTTGCTGAAAAAATCGGAATGAAAAAAAAAAACCTCGTAAAAATATACTGCTGGCGTCGCGCGAATAACGATCGTTCGACTTAACATCGCTTGGCCGTCGGAAACGTCAACAGAAGAACATTTTAACATTATGCGTATATTTTAAAAACGAGTACGTAGTGCACCCATTACGCCTACTCGCTGTCAGACGTAATAGTTTTCAAAATCCGTACAGATATTGTTTCGTGGGCTCGATGTTAGACATTAATTAGCATCGGCAGTGCACGCGCGATCCACGTAGAGCGTTGACTATTTATCATGAAATCGCGTTCGGACACAAACCGCAGTGCTATTTCGTCATTATGCCTAATAACGCGTTCGATGTAAGTACGTTCATTTTTTTTTTTTTTTTTTTCGAACACCACCGCACACAATTAAAACGTAAACCGCTGCGTGAAACGCGGATTTCAGCTGAACCGCATACATACCGCCGTGCGGGTACGCGTACAGCTCGAGATATATAAATAACGCGCACAATACCGTGTTCCCGACTGGAACTGATCGAAAATTTCCTGTCGGGGCGAGAATCATTATATTTTGTGTTTCGGACGTCATGGGTGTGCCTTTACAGTAGATACCGTGCTCTTAACGATATTTTTTTCATTTGAATGTGCCGTCAAATAAAAAAAATTTAACATTTAAATATAATGTGCCATTTGTTCGAAAAACCTAATGCATAAAAACGTGTTAATATGGCGTGTTATACAAAATGTTATTAACTTTTCACGACATAAAAATGCAAAATAACGTATATGTACACCTAAGTAATGTAATAACATTACAATATTGTTATTCTAACCAGAAACAGATATTAACATAATGCGATAAATATTTATTAAGAATGGTTGTGAAAAAAATTTAGCTTTGTGATATATATATATATATTTACGTAGGCACTTTCGGATTTGGAAAGGGCTCGTTAAAAATATAATTATTTATAAAATAAAATATGTTATTATTAATAATTCGATTATAATACGTAGTTCGTGGTACACACGGCAAAATGATTAATTGTGAAATCACAACACCGGGCCAAACGTATCAATTCGATATCGCTTTTTACGTAGCATTTTACAAGGTGCAAATACAATACAATGTACATGGATTGCATACTGATACGCGGAGCATGTGTGTACGGAGAGAGTATATTATATATGTACAGGGTGTTTCAGCGTGATTTTATGAGTGCATTAACTTTTGTTCTATTCAATATAGATTTTATAAGTCAATATAAAAACTCTGCGTTCCATGTGTTTTTGTTAGATACATTTTTAACCGTTCAAAAAAAAAATCAAAATAACCGTTTCGTCAATTCCAAATATTGAAGTGTGTTGAAGTTTGGTACTTATACGTTCATGATGGATAAACCATCGAAATTTTCCTAAAAATTGGGTTTAAGATGTTTTGATTTTCGCAGAGGAAATACAAATAGAATGAAACATTTTTAAATTTCAAAATTCATAAAGTTCAAAAACGCTCAAACCGTCGTTACGCGGGAGAGTAACCCATAATAATGTTGTTCGAGAAGATGAAAAGTTAAAACCGACGAACGGAGAACGAAAATCATTGCATTTGTCGATTCGTTGATCGTTGTCGATTCTATCGGCCTATACGCAAACAACTTCGTGCGGTGGTGCAACGTTTGTTCGCGATAAATACCTGCGCGAACGAAACCCACTCGCGTCGCAGCACGTTCCGTTCATGACGTCGTCGGAAAAGTTCTAAAACGGACGATGAAAGAGGAGTGAGAACGACGGACACGCAGAAATGTGTGCAGCGACAGCGCGTTAAAACTTAGCGAGAATCCGCGCAGAGATCTTTCGAAACGTGCGTGAACGCTAAGAACGCACGTGAGCGCGCATCAATCGATAAACGTTTCGACAAATGATTCCGTAATCTTTGCGACAAGCAATCGATAATGCCCGTCAACGTTCGGTTCCGCCGGAAACGTCCGGCGAAAAGAACGCGCGATTGTTGCCATTGCCTATTGCACTCGGTGAAAAAATATGCATTAAATTTGCCGTTCACGGGCGCGAGATCCATGTCCGACGTCAACGAACACCGGCGATCCCTCCGAAAACGATCCGTACAACATCGGTCTTCTCGCGCGAACGAAACCGTCTTCGTCCTCGGGTTCGTGTTCCGCGCGTTCATCGGAATATTATGAAAATCCACCCCAACCGCCCCCGTAAAATTTGACGACGACGCGTTCCGCCCCATACGTGTACACACACACACACACACACACACACACACACACACACATACACACTTTTACGGCCGCGCGCGATTTCTTCGTCTGTACCCATTCGACGACGCATCATTCGATCATTCCCATTTCGTGAACACCATTTACCGTGCACCGTAACCGAAAGATCTTTTTCCCCCTGTCCGTTTATCCACTCGGTCATTGTTCTCAACACTCGTGGCGATATCGTACTCGCGATTTCCTCGGCCGCTATTCGAACGATATTGCGTAGGCATAACCCATGACGCGCATAACGCGTTTACGGCACACACGCATACGAGACGATACGCAATCGTGGCCCCCGTGCGCTGCAATCGAACATTTAGGACGCGCGGCCGCAGAGCCGTAACTAGGGTGAGGCGAGCGAACCACTTGCCTTGGGCGCCTGCAACTGTAGGGGGGGGGATGCAAAAATGTTAAACGATTAACTTGAGAATAAGTATTAATTAATTTCGGCATCTGCTTAATATCTACATTATATTTGCCGACACAAAAGCAAAGAAAATTGAATTATAAAGAATAATTGTTTTCAATTATTTTATTATTATTAACTGTTATTTTCAAACATCTAATTGTTTACAAATATCAAATTTATTTGTTCACCATAGTATAAGCAGATGATAATTAATAATTATATACTTGTGGTTAAAAAATGTTATTTCTTGTTTTGCTAGAAACCCAATCACGATTTTTCAGAATTTTCCGAATCGTATTATGCATATTCAATGCTGCGAGTGTGACAACCTTACAACCTTAGGGGAGCGCATCGCTTCAGTTCTGCCTCGGGATAAAAAATGGCTCGGTGCGGCTCTGCGCGGCCGTACTCGAAACAATACAGCCGTTGCCATTACGTAACCCTATACGTGTTTATTCATCGTTTACGATGCACTACGGCGAACACACGCCGTCCATATGTATACATATCGATTTATTTTACGTACCCGTGTTATTCTCTCTCTCTCTCTCTCTCTCTCTCTCTGCGATCGTATTATAATATACTGTTGCGTTATAAGAGTGTGTATCTGCTCTTAGTACACGTAACTGTCGTCGTATGCGTGTAGCGGTTTCCCGTGCGAGCCGGAATATTATTATTTACATCGGTAAGCGATTTACTAAATGAATAATTATGCAAAAATATGCAAATTGCGATCATCGGTCGGTGCGCATGCACACGTACGTATAATAATATTATACCCGCGCGCATGTGTGTAGGCGACTGCGGGCGAGCAGGCGCGCGAAACGAATATTCCAAATCGATTGCGGATGACGGTCCTGTGTAATTACTGTCTGTTACGCACACGTTCACGTTGTACGCGCCGGCCTGTATATTTATCGGCCCGAAATTACCCATTTCGCACGAAACAGTTCCGATGCCTGCACGCGAAAATCGGTCGGTCCTGCAGATGCCAGACCCGAGTTACGTAATGTAGTACTATATACATCGCGCACGGCGGTCCGCGTTACATTATTATTTTAACGATCGTTTGCGACACGTACACAGAATCTCAACGTATGAGTGCGCGAGTTCGTGTATACGTGTACAGGCGCGTAGGCGGTGGCGGCGTTCCCGTGTATAATTTTCTCGGAGGGGGAAAAAAAAACAAACCACTTATCATACTTAATAAACTCATTAAATAATCTATCGATTTCACGCTTCTTAGCCCCAAGTTGCCGACCGACAACCGTTTATCGGTTACCGGCGGAGATACGATCGCGCGATCGAAACGCACACATGGTTACCCTGCGTACGAGGATCTGTTGTTCACCGCAACGCGCATGCTTTGAGTAACGTACGGACGCGCGATGCTACCGACGTTTTATTCCAAGGGCCATTGCTATCGTTATACTTCTTCTTCTTCTTCTTCTTCTTCTTCTCCCTCGCCTTTCTTCCGACTATTCGAGGTCGGTTACCTTTGCCCTAAGCCTTTTAATCGTCTCGATCTTCCGCACCCGTTACGCACACACCAACAGCCCTCCTACCATTCTCAATCGTATCCAACCATATCTTTCTTGGTCTTCTTAGTCCTCTTTTTCCTCCAACGTTAATTTTCATAGCCGCTATTACTGCTTTTGCTCCTTCTCGACGCTGCACCAACATTACCTCTCACATATTCGTTCCTCATTCTATTCTCTCCTGTCACTCCATTCATCCGTATCTAAGCGTTGTCGTTTCCGCAACACTCGTACTCCACTTCATTCTCTATGTGTTATTATTTTTTTTTAAATTGCTACCGTTATGCGACAAACGAAATACCGCGATGGACGCACGGGTCGATTTTTATCCTAGTTCGGTTCTGCGCGCCGTCGTACGCAGGTTCGTGCTCGTTTTTCCGCTCTCCGACACGTGAACGGTCCGGTTCCGGTGCCGGAGACTTTAACACGCGCGCGTCCAGTCGGCATCGTAATTCGTAGAACGTTTCGCGATCGTTCGTTTGTAATGTATACCAATACGAGTGTTAATATGAAACGTGCGCACATCGTCTTATCCATACTGTTTTACACTGTCCGTCAAAACTATATCCATATCATCGCCGCTGCGGTACACATGTGGTCGTCAACGTTGCAACGCACCGTTGAAGTCTCTACGTATAATAACGTATCGTAACGCATCGTTTCGTCGTTCGGACACATGCGCGCATCATATACGATCGTCCTCGCGTACGCTGTAACACGCTGCGGCTGCGATGTGTGGTCGGATTTCGATCTTGCGCGTCGACCGTTGGAATTCCAATGCAACAGCTGCATCGCAGGCAGTGTTCCGAGTTCATTACAGCTGCTACTTTGAATAATTGGAAGCGGAAAAATAATCCGCGTCGCACTAAAACGTCGTGCGTTCTCCTCGTGCATTATATCGTTTAAATGCCGTATGTGCATAATGTTTATTTTACGGTCGTCTTACACGACATTGCGTACAGTGATCTTCGACTCGTATGGGTTTTTTCGGTTTTAAAATGTAATACACGTATTCGAATCGGATGCGTGTAGTATAACTTAAGAATAATACCAAGGATCATAATATATATATATGTGTGTGTGTGTGTGTGTGTGTGTGTTAATGTATAAAATATGATATTAACAGAAAGAAAAATGAATATTATGAACCATCGCGTTACGAAAATATCGAATCAAAAACGTGTTTTCGCTGCTTTAGCATCATATTAAATGTTCTTGGCACAAAAATATGTGTAAACTAAATACATTTTAAAACGACATATCATGTCCAATATGCGTATAGTATGACCATTACATATATACATATATATATGATATGGCTGATTCATATAATAGACACATACTATAAACGGTGCGTGTGTATGTAAGATATGTATAATGTAATGTACATCAATGGGATAACATTTGAAAAACCCGTTATTTTGCCAACCGTTCGCTGTGCAAGCCATGGCCGTAACACGCAGTGCGTATGGAAAAATAGTATCGTAACAATATAATGTATGTAGCAACAGCTGTTGCCAAATTCGTTCTTTGGTGATTTGTTAGCATTTTTTCGCTATGCAACCATGTTAGCTCTCGCCTACACCGTTTTTATAATTCGATATCGATGTACCATTATGTAAAACAGATGGACGACGTTTTCTTGTTTTTATTTTATTGTTATTATTGCAAAGACGTAATACGTATAATCATATTATTTTTTTTCGCAATCGGTTGAAAACAATACAAGCAATCGTATAAGAGTTCAGAAAAGGACACGGATAACACCGAAGAGGTAATAAACCGTCTACTGCGACGGCGTTCATATTCCTTGATACTTCAACTGTCGAAGATCAGATAGAGATAACAGAATTAGAATTATAAACAGAAAAATAGAAATTAGATCTAACGGAAGCACGAACAATTCGAGTGCACATGGTAGCACCTGAGTGATTTATATACCGTCGTACACTAATACGAGTAAAAACTTTTGGTTCAACAAAGTTGGATACTATCATACGTATAGTATAAGAAACAGAGTGTTATGTTACAGCGCGAGGAGAATAAAGGCTAAATGATTGTTATTGTTTACCGCCGGTCACTGCGAGAATGCGAGTACGCACGGCTTGGTACTGCATAACGGTCTTAATGTAACGTACAAAAAATGTATCCGGATAGGATTTAGGTACGGTGAACTAATCCGATTACAATAAAAACCTGTGTCCTTGTCCATATCGTGCGCACGCTTAACTTATCAATACGTGTGTAATGCCTCTTACACTAGAATATAACATAGCACGTGTTGTTGACATGTACGCGACCAGTTTTCCGATTGCTATTGATCATGTTAATTTATCTCCGATAAACATGGATTAAAGCAATTATTTGAACCCCGCGGAAAAACAACGCGATTCTAGAAGAAAAAAAAAAAAAAATTAACACACAACTGGTATATAACGAGCTACAATGTTATCTCACGCGTCGCCTGCGCCTATGACTTTTACGGCACCGCCGATCATGGATAATAACGGTCGCGTCCTAGACCTTTTACGTATTGTCTACGTATACTGGATTAGGCTGTTTCGCGCGCGATCATACCGCAGACCGTCATCGGTATCGAGCGTTTTGTTTTCACACGCAACGTAACGTCATTACACGCGCGAACCGAACACATTTGGTGCATTTGAACCGCCTAAAATTTGTATAGGTCCTCGGTCTGTATAATTATAAAAAACTAGCACTCGGCATAGCCGGTAGGCGTTGAGTAGTAGATTGATATGAACGCGATAATACCGCGCGGTGGTCGACGGCCGAGTAACGTCAAGTGGACGGGCGGGCGGTTAAAATTTGCGTTCGTCTACCGAAAGTTGGTTCGGTAACTGTTGCCGAAACGGGGCCGTTTCACATCGACGTTGCACGGCTTGCGTTTTTTTCCGGTCCTGCACCGGCTTGCGTATTTTGCAAATGTAGGTACACTCAGAACCGGGTTGCTCTGATTGGTCCGATTTGAATTCCCGCTTTTTTTCACTTTATTTCAAATGTCATATTATCGTTTAATATCATATCATATCATGTCTAAACATCGTGATTACAAACATAGAACATAATGTTGTTATATGTTCTATGTTACAAGGTGGATTGATATCAATCCACCTTGCGTGATTATATGTTAATTCCCGCTTTTTTTTTTTCACTATTCCAAATATATCGTTTCGTATCATGAAGTAATAGTAAATAACTTAAATCATAACAGTGGAAATCTCGTTTACGGTGGACTTTTACCGATTTTACCGTTTTTTACTTAGTTTTTCTCGATTGCTGGAAAAACTATTTTGAGATTTTGGAAAAATGACCTTTTTAAAGTAACATATCAGTCCAATTTCGAATCTAAAAAGTTGCTTGGCGTAACTTTTGAACCAGGATTTCTATACGAAAAAGTGTTTACAGAAAGAAAAAATAAACATCATTGTAAAACCATAAGATCTTTCGCATCACTCAGAATCTAAAATATATAGGATACTTAACATAATTTACGATGAATTTGAAATAAAGTGATAAAAAAAAAGCGGGTATTAAAGTATAATCCCGATATTTTAGACATGATATGATATGAAACGATATGATATTCGAAATAGTGAAAAAAAAGCGGGAATTCTAATCGGACCAATAAGAGCAACCCGGTTCCGAGTGTACCCACATTTGCAAATTACGCGAACGTGCGACCGCGCTTACCATGTGACCCGAGAATGTTTTCGGCCCTCACGACCGACCCGACGCCGGCGTTCCGGTACACTGGCGGACGCCCACTACAACGTTTCCGAATCGAAACGAATCGTTCGACGGACGGACGAGCGGACGACGCGCTCGCGGAACATAACAAAACCGTCGCGACACGTCGCCGCTTTTACAGCCTAATATCGAGCGCCCGTACGAAACGTACTTCTAGGAGTACCGCTTTTCGAACGGCTCGACCGCGACGACGCGCGTACACGTGTATATTTTTCTATCGTTCTCGTTACCGTTCGTTTTCGTTATTTTATTAGCGTTTCGTTTTGTTCCTCTCTCGCCCATTACCGTTCGATATCGTTATTTGCCGCGCAGTTGCCCGACTCCGCGGCCTCCGCGCCTTATTGGTTTACGGCATTAGTACGTGACGCGATGCGCCGCGACGACGACGGCAAGGCACTCCCGAGAATTACAATAGGATTTAACGCATTTTTTTTCTCTCTCTTTCTTAACCGCTCACGTTTCGGCCGTACGGTATGCACCGGGCACGTCGTTCGGCTACCGGAATTCGCGTACGCCGTTCAAAACCGTAGTGCCGCGTCCGGTTTCCATTTTTGAAATCCCGCCGAGAGATCCCGCCGTAGCGCGTTCGGCGGTGCGCGTCGTCGACACCAGATCGATTCTGACCGAACTCCGTCCGCACTCGATCCGCGGCACGAGAACTCGCTGGATCCGTCGCGGTGCGGAGAAACGATCGTTTCTCGCCGTTAGGCGCCACGATGTTTTTCGACATTTTTCTTCGGCGAACGGGTTCGGTTCCTCGAACGCCTGTGCCGGATGACGCGAATCGCACAGCTCGTCGTGAATCCGAACACGGTACTGCGATCATCTCGCTGGTGATAAATTATATTGCACCGACTCGAACGCGTTTCGTGCGGGTTTTCGGTCGCTGGTGCGCGTAAGCCGTTTTGTTTTTTTTTTTTTTCCAGCGCGCAGGAGTGTAACATCAGTAGGTATATCATACACGCGCGCACGCACATGATTGTAATGCGTAATACATCATAATCTGTAGTTTACGACCGACGATATTTGTTTCGACCGTAATCGTACACGAATGATACGTCCACTACTTGTATACACGCGTGTGTTAAACACTCGCACTGGCGTATAATAAATATTGTACCGAAAATGTAATCTATAATTATTCATTCCCGTTGTGTTCATATGCGTACACCGGTATAACAATATAAATTGCATGCGTGCGTACACATTCTTCAGGTGTGTGTGCGTGTGTGTGTGTGTGTGTGTGTGTGTGTATTATTGCCGTATCGGTAGCCTTTTTCGACGTATTTATGTACGCGCATAATGTGGTGCGAATAAATTAATAACCACGGTGAACATTATAATTGTAGGGCTGTATGGCTTCTGATTCGAATATCGCTATAAATTTGCTTTTAAAATAATTATGCGCCGAGGGAGAAGTAAATGGGCAGAGGAAGATCGGGTGTTAGAGTAGGCGAGAAGAAGCGGAAAAAAAAAATTAAATTCGTTATATGTTCCTACGTATTTGTTGTTGCGTTATTATAACGCGAAACTTCGTGACTACGACGTATCGAAACTCCTGTTTCTAAATATATATAAATAATGTTGTTGTATTATTTCAATACAAATATTTTTAAGTTTAATTTCGCGTACCTGTGCGTCCTTTTGCAAAGTTGATCCGGTCCTCGGCTGGTATATAAGTTCGAGCCCTCGATGTTTTATTGAAAAATAAAAATAATAAGTAATGCTAGTCATAAATTAGCTAAGTGTAGCCTATACATGAATACGAATATCCAATTATAATTATTTTACGTTTAAATGTTTAACCACAAAACATATACATATTAATATGTTGGCTTATATGTATACATGGTTATACGTACAATTACATAATAATTTTATGTACATCGCTGAATATATGAAATATTATAATCGCAAGTCAATGTAATTGTTTTGCTCTGAGCCTCGTCAACGATTTTAGCGATAAACTTATGGTTCGCCTGCGGCAAAACGTCTTGACGTGTAAGAATCATCAGACTTACGAACAATTCTCTGCAATAATGGTGCATAAGTAATTTTCAAATACTTCAATTGCACATGTAAATAAATCCAAAATACTCGTTAAATATAAGTATATTGCTTTTAATAACCCTTTGAATTATTAATTGTATGTTTCATTTTCCATACGATTTCCATCCAATAGTTATCTTTTATAATAATAGGCTTTATTAAATGTATTAAAATTACCTATGCATGTATGTGTTTAAAACTAACTTGAATGTTCATATGCAATTGATTAGCAATTTGAATAATTATTTGAAACTTGAAACGACTTTAGATTTTGGAATAATAGAATTAAACCAACGTACAAGATTAAAAAAATAAAAAAATTAAACAGAGTATAACGTCCTAATTCTGATGACGTACTTTGTATTACTAGCATATGTGAGTCACATAAAAATTATGAACGAATGAACGGAATCGCCGACAGTTCCAGTGCAACGAATACAGGCACAAATCTCGCTGATAACACATTCTTGCGGAAGGATAGGGTAGTCTAAATAGTGACCTGGCGATTGCACTCGAGAACTGCAGCTGCAGGAATTTTACGCATATTTGTTATTTACAGAATACTTATTAATATACAAGTCTAAAAACTAGTAACTTTTAGTTATCTTATTCATATTAATCCTGCGATTCGCGTGGAAATGAGACCGCAGAAAGTATCCCGAAAATAATAACTCAATTAATCGAATGCATTATTCATATTTTACGACTATGCATTTAAAAGAAACCCAGCTATCCCGCTTATTCGACTGCATGTGCATACTATCTATGAATATTATATTTTACATCGTACTTAATCCTATCTAAACATACTTGTGTTAACTGTAGCGTACAACCTGTTTTAATTGGATTTTCTCATAATAAAAATGGCTTGTATTTATTAATGTTATCATTTTTTTATTTATTTTCTTAACTAATTTAGAAAACGGTATTTGATCGTTGGATTTCCTTTAATATCTTCGGGGCCTCTCGTTCTTCCTCTCCCTCTAACTCTCTTTTTTTTCACTCCGGAAGAGCACACGAGAGTCCATGTAGATGTATACGAACACGATCGGCTTAAGTATTTGTTTGTGTGAGCGGGTTTTTTTTTTTTTACTTATTTATTTTTCGTGACACGATTTTGGTATGCTTCGATGAAGTACATCGTGAGAAACTAGGGTTTAATTACCCGGCGCACACGACGACGTTGTGTTTGTATAGGCAAGCGCTATAGGTGTTCGCGCACTCACGAACCACTGCAGACCAACCCGTCGCAAAGCTGCCAGAGCTGAAAAAAAAAAGTTATGCCAATGGTGCATCAACGGTTTACCTGCACCACGTCTGCGGCCTTCGTTCGGCGCGCATTTATGATTTATTTCGCCGTGTCCGTTGTGATCAACCTAGATACATAACATTATAAACTGTTCATATTTTACTGATACGCGCGCATAGACCCGGCACTCAACCCTCGTCCCCAACATACGAGTACCGACGCGAGAAGATAAAGCGGATTCCAAACTACGATCCTCCGGGCTCCGGCCAAAGTAAAATCTAGGGCGTGCGCAGGAACTGTTCGCATGACGTGCTGAATAGTTTTATTAGAGTCACAACTAATAACCATCAATTGTTTACGGACGAATAAAAAACGTGTAGCACCCAGACACAATCGTTTGCGTGGTGTGCGGCTGGGTCCCAGATTCTAGGGGCTTCGCGGACATATCTGAATCCTCGATCAATCACCGGAAATAATTTTTTAGTCGTATTGTTATATTTGCGCAGATCGTTTACTAGAAGAGTATCGAAGAAATGGTGAATTAAAAAAAAAACAAACGTTCCGTTGATCACATCAAGAATTGCTCACTCCTTAGACCAAATAAAATAAAACATTTTGTACCTATTTGTAGCGTTGGAATGACAGAAAAACAAATCAAAAGATTATATATATCGATAATTTATCAGTTTTTTTTTTTTTTGACGAGCCGCGGTCTAAAATTCCAGGTTTCGGTTGGATTTTTTTTTCTTTTCGGCGTCCTCGGGGCACCGCTGTCGGTACGCCGATCGATCAGCGCCTGGCAGTAGTGGGTACACACCGAATACTCGCTTTTTTGCACCGCTCGCTCACGCAAACACCTTCCGCAGCAGAACCGCCGCGGGATCCTGCGATAACGTCGTCAACGCAACTCGGTGCACGCGTACAACGACGGCGTACGGAGGCGAAATACGTCGGTTTGCACGTCATAAAACCGAGTGTAACGCACAGATCGGACACGGACGTTGCGATCGATCGGCCGAGCCGATATCGCGTCTGCAGGGCCCGGGCCGCGAAAACACGATCGGGAAAACGAGAACCGATCACAATACGATACGCAGAGGTCGTAGGTACGCGTTTGCGCACGGCTGCTACGATCTAATAACACGTTGTTATTGCCGCAGCCGCGGTGCCCGACGATCATACGCGCGTATAAATAATAAGAGCGTGTCTGCCGTACGGACGTAATTATAACGATAGCGTTTAGATTCTTATCGATCCGCACAATTTGTGTGTGCCGCACACGAGCACATTCGGTACTTGCCCGCGCGCGCGAATCAATCGTCAAACAATTTCTACGTGTACACGAGAACATAACGTAACACCGCGTTTGGTTCCGTACAGTCGTGATTTCTAACGCGCGATGAAATCGAATTCCGACCGATTGCGCTGTCCGGCGCGCCTAGAGAGACCGCGTACGGTCGTTCCCCTAGCTCGCCCTAGCAACGGTCTACGAGTGTTAAAGTCATCATCGTTTGGTTTCCATAAACGCTATTTCGTTTAGTATTTCTGTTTTTTTTTTTTTTTTTTTTTTTTTTTTTCCACTTCCATTGATCATCAGTTACCCGTCGCACTCTGAAAATCCTTCCGCCCCGGCCCTCACCATCCCACCCGGTCGTCTTCGTATTTCAATGCGTACGCGTGCGTTCGTGCATGCGCACTGCTGCGGTGTCACTGTCGGAACGGGCGTTGCGTGCGTGCAACGTTTTTTTCTCGCCACACGAAAAGGATAATCGACGACGAAATATGTTGATCCTCGAGACGTTCACGCGCCATTATGTTAATGACTACGGATTCGTTACGATAAAACGATTGAATCGAACAACGCGTAGAATACGTGTTAGAGTGGGGTCGAATCGGTTAAAATTCGTTATTCAGAAATAAAATAATCCAACGGAAAGTAACAGTTACAAAGTAATCAATTGTTATCGTCTGCATATAGTAGACACAACGTATTTTGTATCGATCCGTAAACCAAAGAACGTAATGTTTTTGATTAAATAACTAACGATTATATTTTGATAAAAATCTTAATTTTAACACCATGAATACATTATTTTATCGAAAAAAAATCATTATACTGAACAAGTTCCGGCTGTTTAGTTTTCGATTTTCCGTGCGCATGGGGATATTTTTCAAATCTATTATATTCTGTTCATAAGCGCATAGTACCCTTGTGCATAATTTCCTGGCTAAAACACACGTTACACACGGAACGGTAAACGCGTTTCTACTACCGGCATTTCAAGGGGTGATGGGGGGGGGGGCGGGGGTTCAAAAAGGATCGCATCAGCTCTGGGCCCAAGTCTCCGTATCCTTCCGATCATTTACAACCGTTTACGTTTGTACGTGCAATACTCATTTCGCCTGTTGGTTCGGGAAATTCGGCAATCGCATCATCGCGCTGCCAGCTGTTGATAAGCTTCCGCTTCACCGCCCGTCGACGTGTTCACTACCGACTAATAAGGAAACGATAAAACTTCAAACGCGTTTATGCGCGTGTAACGCGGAGCAACAAAAATGATAATTAATCTTGATGGTCCCCAATGCGTAAGCGCCTAAACCGTAAAAGTATTTCAACGGTTAAAACTGGTTAGCGGAATCGTCACATCAGCCGGATCGTCTACGAAAACAGCGGACGTCACCGGTCAATAGATCATAATAAATACATCGGTTACGATTGGCGAAAACCGTGTTCACCGCGATGTGTGTTATTTGTCGGACACGCGTCACAAATCAGAACTGTAAACAACACGGAACAATATTTATGAACTATTTGCTGCATACACGTTGCACGTTTGGACGGTTTCACCTCGTAAGCGTAGATTTCCGTAACCGATTCAACTGTTACGATGCATGCAAATGAACGTTACGATGATTATAACGTTGGTAAATTTCGAACTCACGGTCCCCCCACCCCCACCCCGTGTCCGAACCTGTTCGGCGGGGCCCGTTATCATTTCAAACAGATGAACGAATATTTTCGTATCGTCGCAAACGCGACACGTCCGTTGCACCACGAACGGATTCAACCGATTCCATTGCGAACGGCCTACGCTGCGGTGGATCGCGCGATATAACACACACGAGATAACGATCACTGCGTTACTCAATACGTCACGGCTGGGACGAAGAGGAGACGATCGCGCGCGTCTATGTTACCCTTTCAACCTCAGCTGCGTGTCACCGCATGTGTGCGCTGCGCACGCGTACTGCGCGCATCACACGTACGCCTAGCGTTCGGTCGTCAATCCTGCTTAAGGACGAGGACCGTAATATATACGTCACGACACTGAAATGTGACGTGTCAAAATAAAATAAATAATATCTATACACGTTCGTATAACGTAACATTATGGATTCACGACTGCGGCGTGGAAATAATAATGGCACCGGCGTAGGCGTTGTGCGGTGTTGCGTGAACTCCGGAACCGTACCTCGTACGATAATACGATTGCACGTCGAAGAAACGCGATTGCGTTTAGGCGTATTTTGTGTTTCGTTATGGATTACGACCGCTGACTCGGTAACGATTCTCGCACATTTTACGTCACACATTTCGTTTTTTCTCCCAGTTCATCTGCAACTAGACGTGTGTGTGTGTGTGTGTGTGTGTGTGTGCAACCGCGCCGGGTGTGTTGTTAATGGTGTTTTTCCGTATAGATCCAAATACGAGTGGATTGAAAAATTAAAAACTGAAACGATAATCTTGTCAACAATAATCTCCGCCATGTGGTATCGCGGTGTGACCGATTCGATTTCAATCGAACGTACAAAATATTTACTATGTTTCGAAAAATACGCTCGTTCGTATGTACCGAAATAGTCGTAATAGATGGGAAATCTTCACGATGAATATTTATTATACACATCTATTCACAGCCAACTCTGAAACGTATTATGAGCAAACCTATAACTTTGATCAGAATAATTTTTCAAACGTCACAACCGCATTGTATTCAGTACAATGTCAGTTATTTTTGACGTTTTTCAACACATTTTAAGGTTTGATTTTATTACTTACTAACGGCGGATTCTTAAACATATTATATTGCTCTACATTATTTGTTGGATAGTTTTTAATCAGAAATTTCATGGTAAATAAATGATTAATAACTATATTCTATCAATATCTTGAATATTATATTTTCAAAGAGCAAAAAAATATATAAAAACATAACTAAACGTAATAACGAGTTCGCAGATTGAAAAGCTGTAAATGCATACTTTCGTGGCAAAACGAATAGATGTTATTAGAAGACTATATAATTCACTACTAGTATGAACAATTAATCAGTAGCGTTAATTTTTTTGAAAATAGTAGATGCATAAAACACTGTTTAGATATATTTATCTAAATTATATCATGTGTATACCGCAGCAGTGCAATTATTCGTTTCGAAGTAAAAAAAGAATGAGAGAGAGAGAGAAAGTAAGGGGAGAGAGGATGAATCTTGTATGCTTCGGTTCCAACTACTTTCGTTTTACAATATGAATACATTTTTTATTTTTATTTTTTTATTTAACGTTTTAATCGGATCAATACATGGTTTTCGTTATCCAGTTAAACATTTCAAATTACTTTTTTTTTTTTTTTTTGACTTTATTATGAAGGATTACAATCTATACATTGAGCACAATAAGTAATATAAATATTTCACAGACAGTTCACAGGATAAATTATATACATGAGGAGGAATTTGTGACACCTCTGAATATTTCAAGTACTTATCATTATGTTAACAGGTCGCGGCACCAGTTTCTTTTGAGGCGTCTGATTGGGTTGCCGGGGACTTTCAAATAAATAATATTATTTCCGATCTCGAAGTTCTTTAAAAATATTTACGAATCTATACTACGAATCAAAAGGTAGCGCAGAACAAGTTATTAAGACGCAGTAGCAGAAACTTTAGGTGGAAGTATAGTTTTGTTCAATCCGTTAGTGTAATATGATTTATTGTGTTAATGAAATGGCACTTTTCTCAAATGATTCATTATGTTAAGTAATTAGTGTTGTTGTTTTGATAGATGATGAATAAAGGCGGGATAATTACGACACAGATTTTCCTGTTGCGGATTTAATTAACAATTAGGTACTGTATTTTACAATAAAGTATTCTCTTCGTGTAATCACGATCGTGATCAAGTAATTACTATGTTTACTTAACCATGTGCACTATACGGCAGGACTGTGCAATTTCCCCCCTCCCCCCCCCCGTACTTTCCGGCGTCGTTAATCACAGTCAAACTTTATAATTTATGTTTGTTTTCTCGAAAACAAGCATCGGCTGTTAGGCACATACATATCGTAGCGTATTTCACTGTTTCATTCAAGCATACCTACATAATATTGTTATAATATCTCATTACGTTAACCTGTTAATTAGTTATTCATACATAACAAGTAATTCGAATGTAAATAGTAAAGGTTTGTGTAAAACAGCAATAAACCAAAATTTAACATGCAGATAACTATATTTTATTCGTCGTAAATATTTTTTAGTACGAAAAACTGTACGAAATCCCACGCCGAAAAGAACCCGTTTTCAGAGGCGACATACGCGTCTAAAAATATTTTCCGGGTACGGTAAATAAACAAATCTCACGATTTAACCCATCGCAGTGTGTATCATTATGTAAAATAATACGATTTCACTTGTAAAAAAAAAAAAAAAAATAATAATAATAATAACGTATGTTCAAAATCATCGAATAACATAATTAATAGTTAGATGAAAACTACAACCAAGAGTAGGTAATGCGTTTTATATACTAATTTGTATCAACATCGTTTGAAAATATTTAATGTGTTTGTATTTCACAAATTTAATTAAGCATACAATTTGTGTAATAATAATAGAATTTTTCGTCCGCGGGATACCGGCAGCGATTCCTCGTGGGAACATTATAATATTATTTTATTAATTACGTGGATTATAAGGTTGTTCATTTTTTTATAATTACATAATTATATCAATTTAATAAACAACTCTGCGGTATAATTTTATTACACGTATTATGAGTGTCTATGTTATTTTATTAATTTTTCGCTCGGGCCCGGGAACGTTAGTGCGGAAAAGGTGGGTCAACGGTTTCAACGCAAAACCATTATATCAGCTGTACAGATTTTGACGTTTTATAGCTTTTTTTTTTTTAACGGGTACATTTATAACTAACTAATATTATGCAGATACATACGCGTGTAGAAGCAATGAAAATTTACGAAATCGTTTTAATCGCATCGATCAGGATGCACATATAAATATATATATAAATACGTTAAACTAATTTCTTTGGCGAGATGTGAGAATCACGGTCATTCGAAATAAGGTTTTTATTATTATTAACGGTCGTATCTTCAAACGCATTATATAGTGCTGGCGAATTGAATTATAATACCAGACGCGTGGGACCGTGTAAGTGTTGCGTGTTTTGCATTTGGACATCATGTTGACGGGTATTCGTAGTATCGATTTTGACATACGCACACGGATCCCGATTGAAGTCCATCAGAGAGTTTGATGATAATTATTCATATTCATCATTATGCGTTTCACACCACGAAATTATGTTTGCAACATAGTGAATTTAATAATCATCGTTCACGGTGGACGAGTGGGCGAACAAAAAAAAAAAAAAAAAAAAGGCGTCGGAATTAAACGGATTTTCACACAACTCTCGTCCGGAATTCACCCCGAGGTCAACGGTGCGATGTGATTTTTATTTTCTTCTGTTCGTCGCACTCTCGGGATCTTATTTTTTTTTATTTATTTGTTTTTTCGTTCCACTCGCATCTACTCGCTTTTCTCCGTCCTTTTTTCGTGTTTCCAGCTCATAAATCGAGCGGACGTACGGCAATTTGTCGGCCAATTGGCAAACGGTTTAATATGCAAATGCAATCGGCGGGGCCACTTAAGTACACCCGTAGCCGTAATAGAGTTATTAAAAAGCAATTTGTTCGGCTGTTGGTCAAACACACCGAAGTTTATATACCTCCGGTACATTGCGACGTGTGTTCGCCGTTGTTGTATAGCTATTTACTCATGTTAACTGGAGGTACAAACACATACAATGTATAATATATTACATTTATTTATTATAATTCCGCGTCGAGAATAAAACGAATGACGTTTATATGTGTGTATATGTTATATATGTTACCGTTATATATGAGTATACGTGAGTTACGTCAAGCATAACATGTAAAGGGCTATTCAAATTGAATTCGTTACAAACTTGGCGTTGAAAACTGTAACGTTAAATCTCGATGAATCCGCGTGTTGTTTACGCTGATTGTTCTGGGACTTACGTATAGAATGCTTATCTTATAACAAAATAAAAATTGTTAAATTCGTCAACGTCAGCTGACGAAAACCGGAGTTGTTATAAGTATATCTGTGTAGATTCGGTGTTCTAAATATTATTGTAAACAAAATTATACACATGATGTAGTCATACCACCCACAAAAAAATTGTATTTGAACGATTCATTGAACCCGGTTAAACTTATTAAAAAATGGAAAAAGGTATACAAAAACACGGAAATACGTATCACGATATCCTTGGCTATATGGTATGTTTACATTATATCCGTAGCCGTTAATCTTTCTCTGTTTTTTTTTTAAAAAAAAAAAAAAAATTTTCTTTTAAAATAATGATGCATAGAAAATGATAGTATATAGAATAGTTGTATCATAACATTGGCTATTGATCACGCGCACAACATTTTACAAGATAATTTTTATCTTTAGCACCGCATCATTAAACGTGGAAACGAACGACACTAAGGTTTTACTAAGATCATTTCACTCGATACCGATTTTGATCAAGCTAAAAAATCACTACAGTCAACGGAATAGTCACCGTTGACTGAAATCGTTCAATTTACATACGACGATTTCCCGGTCGATAGCGAATCAAACGGTAAACAGTCGATTTCGAGCACGACCTGCCTACATAAGCGGGCATATATAGCGTGTAACACGCATAAACCTCGCATCACGCGAATATTCGACGTTCGTCCAATATCATTTCAACTCGGTGAGTTTGTCATGTTTTCACGATACACCTTGTATATTGTAAGTATACATATATATATATATATATATATATATATATACACACATGTACGTTACACGTTATATCACGTGTTGGGGTCATGTGCAGTGCAACGTAATGATCACAATTCAACAAAAAATACATATAGGTCACACGTTTTGTGTGTCGCGAACAATTTCGGCACAGCTCGCGGACGGGACCTCGGAACGCGTGCAATACCATTTCGACGATCCGTTATCGTATTCGCGCACTCTCATCCCGTTCGGACGTTGCGCAATAAATGTCTACAGACGTCTACCGAAACGTAATGATGATAATAACAGTAATAACAGTCGATTGTTCCACGTGTGCCGCGGATTGTTGCGCAGCGCCGTCGTGAGCGAAATCCGGCGACGGGCGTGTCCTGCGTTTAATGCGACACAAGTGAAAAATAAAACTATTAGGTTTTCTTATTTTTTTTTTTTTTTTTTTTTGCGATCCGTACCAACACGCCCGGCCGAAATCGCTCGGGCGCCGCGAACACATTTTACCGGCTTGCTAAAAAAAAAAAAAAAAAACGTACTTCGCGCGAAAGACGATTTGCGCTCCCTCCCTCTCCGAAACACAAATTTACCGATCTTAGCGAACATCGGAACGAAGAATTGTTGGAATTCTTTGCGTCCAGATGACGCCCCTGAATGTATGAAACGTGTTGCGTTGACGATTCGCGCGCCGCCGACGTTCCGATCTGGTCGGACCGCGGTGTTGAAGAGCGGAGTCGGTCGGCGTGCGCGAAGACGGTCGTCTCGAAGAGAGCCAATCGCGTGGCGCGGACGCGAAAATAATTCCGCGCGTCCGCGACCGCCAACAATATTTCGGTGCGCAGGATCTAGGACACCGCATTGGTGCACGTGCCGTTGTGAAGCGAACGCGTGAACGACATCTTAAAATTCTGCTACTGCTGCGGCCTGAACGGCGTTTCTTTGGTTTCGCGATGGTGAGACGAGAGAACATTTCGACAAACTACCGCGGCGTCGGATCGGACAGCAGCTCAACTCTGCCATCGAGTCGTTCGTGAGCTTTTAAATAGATGTCGTCACGATGTATGTTCGCGATTATCTCCGAAACTACTGGACCGATTTTGATGAAATTTTTTACACCGTGTGTAATTTGGCCCAACTTAAAATATAGGATAGTTTTTTTTTCAAATTTTTTAATATTTTAAATATTTTAATTAAATTTTTAATAAATGTGTATAATTGCATGGTGTATTTCGGGTTTTCCCGTGACCGACCGCGACAGTATCTATATAGCTACCTGTAATCTGACCTTTTTTCTATTGTGTGTGTTTTATCGTCGGCGGCGTGTAGATATGAATTGTTCCGAGAATTATATAACTAACCTAACCTATGGTTTTTATCTCAATATTATTTTTTGCATTGCAATTATTGTAATAAATATATAGGATAGTTTTTATCTCAATATTATTTTTCGCATTGCAATTGTTGTAATGAAGAAAGTTATAGAATTTTCGAGAAATGTTCAAAGGTATAAAATGCGAAGTTCGGTACGACGTAAATTCAGAAAATATATATGTTGGTTTGTACTTAATTTCAACATTTAGATACTTTACCTATTACTTTTAAATTTTCTCATACATAATAACACTAATACATGGCCTACGAAAATGCCAAAAAACCAACTAATACGCGGGCAACGCCGTGTCGGGACAGCTAGTATATATATATATATATATATATATATATATATATCTCGGTGTAAGCATTGGCTTGAATTCTGGGTTCGAGGTTTTTATATAGTCCATTTGGTTTCGTCGAGTTTTTCGTGAAAGTTTGAATTACTTGTTCAGACGCAAATCTCAACGATCATTCATGTGCCGGTGAAATATGTTTTCGAAAAACGTAGTTGTTCCTATTATTTATACTCCGACAGAAATCAATGCCGTTACACACGTTGACAGTAATGATCGTCCGAAATATTATAGATCAGAAAACTCGTGAAAAACGGTATGTTAGACCATGGTTTTAAACAATAACTGAATTTTTTGATTGTGTAATACAACAGCCGCTGGGGTCATGTTTATTCGCTAGCGAATAATCTGCAAGCGAATCCGGGTCGCGCGATACAATGACATTGTTTTACGAGTGGCGTAAACGGTCGTCGTGGTCGTCATTACGACACAGCTTTATTGTTGTATTTAATGGGTATAAGTACTTCCGGTCGCTACCGGTCGTCGGCGGGAACGTTTCTACCTGCACGAACGAGCGGCTGACGCAATGGTTTTGATTTTTTTTTACACGAACGAAAAATCATTTTCGCAACGCACAACACCGTTCGCGCGCACCTTAAACGTTTCTCGAACCGAATAATTATTATAATTAACATCGTTACCCCGTGAACGGTTTTTAAATCGCGATCGGTACATCGCTTCGGGACGTATATAATAATACGATTATGATGCAGCGGTTCCTTAAATTATGTTTTCGATCGCGGAGCACTCGCACTCGATATGGTAAAAAACAAACCGCGGACCCCGAAAATTCCAGGAGCGCCAGTTTCACGCCACAAACTTGCGAAAAAATTGGAAAATAATAAATAATCGAATATGAGAAGTCAACGATCGGCTTTTAAATTTGTTTCTTCGCAATTCGTCCGCTGTGCAAACACAAAAAATATTTGATTACTGTTCAGTCGCCAAGTTCTATCGTGTTGTATAATGTTCGGCGGAAGAATATTGTACGCACAATTCGATCGTTCACGTACAATAATATGCGCAAATGTAACGATTTATCCGTGATGATAATGTTCGCGTTTGATTCGGTTCGGATACGCCCATAGGGCCTAGATTATTCACTCGCGGCGCCCCAGGGTTCGGCGGAGCTCTGTTCGAGAACCGCTGTAATATAATAAACGCGCGTCCACGTCCCATTCGTGTGTTTATGTGCGCGCGCGCGCACACACACGTATGTATGCATTTATGTAAACGTGCGCGGCATCTACATTCGGACGTTCGGACCACCGGGAAAGGATTTTCATATTTATTTTTTTGCTTATCCGCCGTCAATAAAATTATGCGAACGTAATACACGCGTGCATGTACGACGCTGGTGTGCGCACGTATTGGCACGGACCCACATCATCATCGTGTACAGCTTAAGGGGCCATCGAGGTCCAACGTTGCCATCACAAACTTATTCCATTCTTCTCTATTGTACGCCATGTCTATATGATCCCTTTTTTTGTGAAGTACTCTTAGATCCTTCACGACCGAGTCCTTCCATCTTGTTCTGGGCCTGCCCAAAGGTGTTTTACCTCTCATCTCAGCCACCATTGTTGTTTAATAATTCCTCCGTACATGTCCTAATCATTCAAGTCTTTTGCTTCTCGTTTATGAAAGAATATTTGGCCTTCCGTATAGCTTCTGTAATCCCCTTATTACATCTTCTTTCAAATCGTTCTGTTTCTCTGTTATAAAGAGGGCCATACGTCTTTTTTTTGTAATATTTTTCTTTCGAGAGTAATTAGGCCTCTGGTGGTTTCCCTTGGTGGTTGACCATGTCTCACACCCATATGTAAGGATGTAACTAGTGTATAGGATTTTCTTTGATTGGCACGGACACACGCTGGCGTATTAAATGTATTGCGTGTAAACACGTCGTCGTCGGTATTATTATTACCGTGCAGTTTGTGTGCCGTGTGATCGAAAACATTGTCTTCCGCTGTCACCGTCTGCCCCTCCGTCACCACGGGCAAAATGTACGCTTCCGCGTGCAGCGGATCGATATTAAAGCACTAAATAAAGATGCATTTCTATGCAATACCGACGTATATGATTCTATAAACGTTTCCGTTCAGCCACGTTCACACCTCAATTTCACTTTGAATAAAATATACATGTTTTTTTTCGGATTATCCATAGAGAATTTACCTTTTTTTTTTTAATCACTTATCAAAGTGTTCAGTTATTCATTGTACATAAGGCTTGTACCTACGTATCGATCATTGGGAACCCACAGTACCTACAATGTACAAATCGAGCCGGTCGGATAAAAAAATTATAGACTGTAATTTCGCATCGTTATAGTAAAAACAATAATTTAATTTTTTTTTTTTTTTGTAACAATCGGTTTTGTGATTTCTTATCGTCTATATTTTGCAGTTTAGAATCTACAATCGTTTTGTTTCTAATTTTGTTATTAATTTTATTCAATGTAGATACTCTGCGCATGCCCTTGAAACGTTGATAAATATTACGCCGTTGTATTATATATCATCGCTGACATTCGCCCGGGGTGTGTCGAAATGATATTTTATCCAACTGCGTATACTCAAATGTTTTTTTTTTTTTTT
>NW_020273600.1:5449-6392 GCF_003268045.1 Sipha flava | reverse complement strand
CTGAATACTTAAATTGGCATTATATACATAGCAGTATAGTTATTTTTTACTTTCAGTTGCCCGTTGTTGTACTTCACACAATCCTCCAGAATTTAGCTTATTAGACTGTGAAATTATTTATGCAGTGTTATATCATGTTCCGCTGTTCTTGACGAGAGTTCGTCTCGCTTCGTTTATCAAAAAAAGGCAGCCGGTCATGCGTTTAGTCATTGCACAACCTACAGTTCAACACCAAAGCGGCATTACCCATCAAATGCAATTTTTAACTATTTCTATAATTTTATTTATGTAAACGCCTTTAAGCTGTTCTAATTTTCAAAATAAAATACTGTTGATAAAGTTGGTATTTTTATACATACGTATTGTTAAATCTTGAGTGTGCATTAATATCATTATTGATATCAATCGAAATCTTAATGCCTGACACGTCATTAAACTTATCAATTTAAATACTTTTTGACCAAATTAAATGATACTTTAAGATCTCAATTCCGACACCATTTATGTAATTTATAATTATATATTATATTACATTATATTATATACAAAGGTTAAAATTAAAACCAAAATAGTATTTTAAATTACCACAATTCATTTTTGCTTAATATGTATGTTCATGGCATATATATCATTTGATTTTCATTTATTGGACCCATACAATAACTTTAATAAGAAATAATTTGTTTTATATCATTTTGAAACATTATTTTAAATATTTTAAATTTTACTGCAGTAGGATTAAAAATGTGTTCACTATAGGAGAATTATGTCCATATCATTTACCAATTATAATTTTTTTTATAAGTGTATTTAAAATTTAAATCTCTATTCAAGTATTTATGTAAATCGGAGCGTATTGAGTAGTTCCCTCTTGAAGATATCGGATTAGAAATATTAACTTATGACTCATTTTATATTCAAACGTAAAATGTACATATTTTTT
>NW_020273600.1:0-5439 GCF_003268045.1 Sipha flava | reverse complement strand
ATATGCATCGTATGATATCTCCGATATCAACTGAAATTAATGTCGTGTCCATTTCCATCTGCCGCTGTATGAATAACAATATCGTACCAAAATCTTTGTCTTATTCGTCGTCTGTTGAACCGTAATAGTCGAAACACAATAAAGAACTTATTTTTTTTTTTAAATATTTAAACTTCATAAAAATACGCGATGGGATTTGTTGTAAATACTATAATTAGTTGAAACGGTTTTCTGTAGTGTCCCGATTAATGAGTGTTTATGTGAGTGTGTATATCGTATTTCATTATATTATGGTAATTGTTGAAGTTCGGATGTTTGATAGTTTAAGATTTTTTTTTTACACTCGTATATATTGCCTCAAAACTAATAGATCCGCTTTCTCTTATTAATATATGACTTTGGTTGTTAGATTAAAAATATATATAACTGTGTTTAGGTATAACTAAAGTCATCATGATTGTCCGATATATAAAATAGAAGTTTTTATAGAATTTCGGGTGGCATGGTTGTTGTACCGAGCCTACTACTATGCTTGACATATCACGAGCCTACAATGTCTACATAATTCTCACGGCACGTGACTTGACGATCCACGACCCTACGATATATATCATACTATATTTATGTATATACTGTATCAATCAATCACCCGAGCCGACCGGAGTTCTTTCAAAATTAAACCGTTGACATTTTCAGTGACTAATGCTCTAGGTCAAACGCAAAATGCTGCTTCTGCAGCTGCGTATTTCGTAATGTGCGGTGAGCATTTGAAAAAAAAAATAATGTTGAAATACAAAGTTTGTTGAGCTTCATATAATTCCACAAACTTTAGAATTTCATCGTTGAACCATCCAATGTTTTTTTTTTTTTTAATTTAGTTCAGTTATAATCAAATATAAATATTTTATTATATAATATGTTAATAAACAAATATTTAAAATTTAAAAAACAAAAAGACTGTATATCAATGTCGAATGTGTAATCAAAATGCACACATGTAATAAAATATAAATCCATTTCACGGTACAGGCTCGCTGAATCGCGCGCCTGTGGGAACGCTGTTTAAAAGCGCGGCTCTTTTCCTTTGACGTGGACACAATGGACCGACAATTTTCAGATAGCCACAAGTCTCGCTGAGCTATACTGTGCCTAGGCGATTAAGAGCGTACCCGTGGCACGTGTAGTGTAACAAGACAACGTATTTGACTAGTGGCTCGACAAGCCAAGCGCCGTGGGAACCCGCCTTTATATTCTTGTAACGAAGAAAAATCTGGCAGTACACACGCATCAGCTAGAAATGGTAGAGACTTGTATATTTACTGGAAAGAATTTTGGGAAATCTTGAGTTTTTTAATTTTTTTTTTTTTTGTTCCTTAATCACCACCAATAAAAAGCTGTATCCAAATTTTTGTCAAGATTCATAAATTCGTTTTTTCTCTATCTTGATTGAATTTTTTCCCCCCATTTTTCGGCAAATTACTTGTGACTACTTTTGCAACCTTGGAACTGAGGTTTAGAGTGAATGCAAAATGTTCGTTCTTATCTAATTTGACAGCTGTCAGCATAGGTATTTTAGTATTAGGCAATTCAAATTCATAATTCAAGTCAAAGGAAATATTCAACAAACTAAAATAAACGTATATTCATGTCGCAATAGAAAATAGGTTATCATAACATTTTAGTGTGTAAAAAGTTAATTGTAAAACAACAGTTTTGTTATACTATGTTCAAATTAGCGTATAAGCAATAATATGTATAATTAGGTTAAGCTTAATATATATATATAAGACAGAAGACTAATCGATAAAGGAGGTCTTCTGTGATGGTCGTGTGACTCGACCATCATCGGAAACATATGCGTTTTATTAAGTACTAACTTAATTCGAGTTGTGTATCTGTACCTGTACATACGATTTCATCAGCGTATACGACAGTATTAAGAAATCATAAAAATATTTGCATTTATATTGCTCTACGGCCACCGTGAATGCCGCTTAACCCCATTTAATTATACAGAGTATAATTTATATTGTACGTTGAACCATTGTTAAACTACCAGTATGGCACGCTCTTTTTTTTTTAGCTTGGCTTGTAGGTCAACTTACTTGCTTGATATTGAAACACACATGATCACATTAGTTCAGTTCCAACGTGCGTTCATTAAAGTGTTGTATGTTTTAAAAAGGTTTAAACAGCATAATTTAAGTTCGGAAGAGAAAAAAAAACAGAAAAAAACAGAAAGTGCGTTTGGTACACAGTAATTATTTAAAAGACTTAGGGTTTATGATTATATATATATATATATATAATGATATATAATGATTTATAATTTTTTAAAAGTATAAAAACTACATTGTAATAAATAATTTTTTTTATAGAGCCACTCCAAATTCACCACATTTTCTTAAAAAAATAAACTTATTTTATAAATACAAAATTTTAAATTATCGCATAAGCAACATTCTCAGTGTCGCGACAAATTTTCGGAAACCCTCAGCATTGAAACATATCTATGTTAAAAAAAACAATCTTTAACGATGGTGTTTTTCATTTCATAGGGACCCGGGCTCCTCCCCCCCCCCCCCCCAATAAATACGCCCTTGTTATATATATAATATTATTATATATAGGTTATATAATTATACATAATTGTCCTATGCTTGAAGTTCAAAATACAATATGGATGCATAAAACTTATTGTAGTAGATCAGGCGTGCCCAACCCGTTGCCTGTGGGCCGAATCCGGCCCGTGAAAATGTTCCAACCGGATCGAAACCATTTTATAAAATGTAGACATTTTTATAGGTATAAAAAAAAATCATTATTTAATAAAAATTGATTTTATTAAGCTTTTAAGAATTACAAAATATCTTATAATTTAAAAAAAAAAATGGATTGGATTTTAGAATATTAATAGTGATTAATTAGTGTAAAATTTGGGCTTGTTTTTCTTTAACCAATCTTTCAATATTCAGAGTAAAATGTATAACGCTAATTCTTAATAAGAAGTATAACTGTTCATCAGTCAATCGCGATCTTTCTGAACATTTTGCGTAATTCATGCGTGAAAACGTTTGTTCGCCTATATAAGTAGAACCAAATAATGTTAATGTACGCATTGATAATTCTTTTATTTTTGGAAAATCAACAGTAAGGGTCTAATAATAATGTATTAAATCTGTTTTTTTATCTGTGATTTCTTTATATAAATCTTTCAAATGATTATTTGTTTTTAAATCAATAAGTTCAAGTTGAACGGTTTCTTCAACATAATTTTTATCAGACAGAAATGGATTTTCAATCATCCGAAATTAAATTATATGTGATTTTAAATCATGAAAATGGTTTTCAAATTCTATTGATAATTTTCCCAACATGCTCACAAATCGATTTGTCAGAAATTCAATAAAAGAGTTTTGTTTAATTTCTTAACACGTATTAAAATGTAAAAAAATTTCGCTTTAATATTTGGTTTTTAAAATGTTATAATTTTATTTCAAACGATTTTATATCACTTTGAAAATAGTTTGAAAATAGTTTTAGTCATAAATTCGATAAATGAACAAAAATAATATTATATCCGATAAAATGTACAATAGATATATCTAATGTTTTAATATATCTATTCACTATTTTATATTTTATCGAAATGAACAAAAAAAAAAAAAAAAAAAAAATCGTGAAGTATATACGGGCCGGAGTATAAATATAAATTTTGAATGTGGCTCGCAAATTGAAAAAGGTTGGGCACGCCTGAAGTAGACTTTCGGTAATCCGGCCATTCTATACTCCGGTAGTATTTTATCTTAATTTTTGTATTTAAAGCATCATTTGAATTAAAATACAATAATAACAAATTGATATTTTAGATGGAACACTACACCATATTTTTCTTTTCAATCATGTTACAGTCTCGTACATTCTAGCGTAGACATTAGATCGGTATACGTATTCACAAATAATTAAAATAATACGAAAAAGCATAATTGACTATACTGCATATAAAATAATTAAAAAAAAAAAAAAATGTAGTCCTAATACCCATAATTTTAAGATATATTAATGCAATTAAATAATTTATAGTGACTGAATATTATGATTGACGTTGTTTATAGAATAATTGAAGTATGTTCTATGGTTTACGAGTATGTAAGGATATTTAGATACTATATAATCAAGATAATATTGGAAAGCATATATCAATAATAAAATTCGAGTTCATTATTTTCCATATCTATTAGTTTAACGAATTAAATCTGTGCAGAATTATTGTATGCATTTAATTTAATTTCTATTGAATATTTTTGGAAGTTAAATCTATCTGAAACTATGATAATAAAAATAAAAGTTCTATTGTTATCAACGTTAAAAAAATAAAACCAATTTCTTCCACAGAAAAATAGGTAAATGTAGTTTTATCGAAAGTTTCGAAATGTTCTACAAACATATTACTTATAAGAAAATCTAACTTGTAGACTGACCCATTTACAGTTGAAGTAACTATAACATTATTCGTCTATGCAGAGTACATGAAATCAAATTCAACAAACATTTTTTTTATGTGTACAACAAAAATGTATTAGAGACACTGGATGAGTATCAAATTTTTATCAAAAAATAAAAGTGTTATAATACCATGATTAAAAACAAAGGTATTGAAAATCATTATTATTCGAACAAAAACATAGCGTTCGTTTTTATTTTATTGTTAATCAATGAACGAAACATTTAAGAATTGACGAAACATATTATTTAGGTTAGGTTAAACATTTATTGAACAGTAAAATCTAATTTTTTAATAAAGTGGGTTGTATTTTAATTCCTTTGATTTTCCAAAATAAATAAAATATCTTGAGTCAATGCAATTTTAATTTATGTATATTCTAGTGTTATAAAACTTTTACCAAAAATGTTTTCCATTATTATATAAACTATTAGATCATTTGTATTATTATTGTTTGGTTAATTTATCATATCAAAACATTAAAAGTGTAATTTTACCAGCTATATCTCTGGCGGTAGCTTAAACTGGCCCGGTCAATTTAGAAGAATAAAACAAGTCAATAACTCACAACAAATAAGTATTAATAATGTATAATTCATCAAAATATATATAGTATTATTGTTAACCTTATACGTACAAGTCAATACAAATGTTGCATGTTGATGATAAATAAAATGTATGAATAAAAAAAATAAAAAGACGCAATTTGATCTATTATTGTCATAAATATTATTATAAATGCCTTATTCATATCTACAAACATAAATGCATACTAACATACAGAAATCTCTACATATTTTGTTTTTTGTTACCAATTTCTCTGTTGTGGTTTTTTCAGGCGTTGAAGTAACAGCAGTTGTTTTCTCGGTCACAGTAGTCGATGATTGAAGAATTGTCGGAGGATTCCATGTTGTAGTAGTTTTTTCGTAAATAGT
>NW_020273599.1:0-11991 GCF_003268045.1 Sipha flava | reverse complement strand
CGCGCTGAATACCCTGAAGTTGACGTCGTTGGGGTCGAGACCGTCATACAGGAACGTGGACAGCCGGTCGGAGAGCACCCAAAGCGTTGCCGCGCGATCGACCTTGACGTCGTTGGGGAACTCGAGTGTCCGTCGGTCTTGCGCCACCAGCGTGTTGGTGTCCGGCGAGTAATCGTCCGCATCGGTCACCGAGTTCCAGCAGCCCACTCCATCCCGGTTGACCTGCGTGTAAAACAGCACTCCGGTGCCCTCGTCCAGCGCCGACCCGCTGGCCTGCGTGCCGGGTCCGCGCGTGCCCAGCGCCCTGTACGCATGGTAGCTGTCCGACGCTGCGGTGGCGTTCTGCAGGACGCGCGTGGACACCGCGAACTCCGTGGTGCTGGACAGCGGGTGGAAGTACAGCGTACGCGAGCCATCCGGGGCGCGCGGCGACAGCGCCACGCCCACCACGCCATCGGTCCACTGGAACTCGTGGCCGGCCACGCGGTAGTTGCCGGCCAGCGGGTCGAAGTGGAAATAGTGGTGCTCGACTCGCCATGACGCGTCGGTCGCGAGGCTGTACACCAGCAGCCCGCTGCCGCCGAGGTCCGGCACGTACGCGTGCGCGTCGCCGCACGCGTCCGGGCTCGCGTCCGCCACAACGTTGGCCAAGAACGAGTCGGGCTTCACGTCGCCCGCCCCAAACGTGTGTTGCCTGATCAGCGTGTCCGTGCGCAGGTCGAACACCATTAGCTTAGGCGCCTGCAGCTGATCGGCCCGGCCCCACGCGTCTTCCACGCCCGTGTCCACCGCCCACAACCGGTCGCACGCGTCCACGCTCACGCGGAACACGGACACCATCCGATCAGCCGACGCTGACCCCAAACAGTTCTGCTTGTAGCTCGGATATGGTATCAGCTCCGGTGACGGGTCCGCCGGTTCTGAAAATCGACGGGAACTGTGGCGTATTCACCGGGGGAGATGATGGTCCAGGGCTATTGGGCCAACATTTCCTGTCTCGCACCGAGAGCAAACTTATCACATGTGTGCGTGATATATTTGCTTTACTTTTATTCGAATATTACACTGAGAAGACATTGGGAAGAGGTGTGCGCCCGATTCCCGCGGGGGTTTCTTATCAGTTTGAACGAAACGGTCGGGAAAACGAGCACTGCAGTTAAACAATATTGTTATTCATTTTCAAAGAAATTCGCATATTATTGATCTGCGTGTGGAAATAGGTGCGTCCCGAACGTCGGGGATTAATTAAGAGCGCTACACTATTTGGATTACATTGAGTATCGCACTAGTTACATCCCAGATATTTGTTCGCTAACCGCTACCTACTAAATGATCTCTCCCATAACTATAACAGATAGAATCAATAACTATTGGTGTCAGTGAAAAGAAAACATTTTAAGCCCCATTGTGGTCAAAATATATTCATGAGCAGCGGTAAAACTGTTAAAACGCGAATGAAAATATTAATGTAGTGTAGTACCCATCGAAAAACCGCTGGGTTAATGTAGTATTTAGTAGGTATCTAAAGTAATCCGAGACCCAATTTTAGTGTAGTACCGACCAAAATTCGGGACCCGACTAGCATAGTGGTTTTAATTTAGGAACCCGACCCGGATGCATCCTATATGCCAAAAATATTACGACAATTAAATGTGCCGCGGTTAAATCGACCGACGTTTATGTGCATCATAATCATCACATCGGTCATGGCAATCCTACCGTTGGTCTTTCCAAGGGACACGTAGTTGAGCGTCGACCACACGCCGGTCTTCCACCGTGGCACTGTGATGAACAGCTTGTCGTTCCACACGTCCAAACCCACCGGCATGTTGTTTGCCTGCACGTACGCGCCGCTTTCGATGGCCGGTGTTTGGTGTTCAGGTCCGGAAATTGAAAGTCTAGCAGTTTCCAGCCGAACATCTCCTTTAGTCGTCCATTGTCTAACAGCCCTACGGCATACGAGCAGTAGCCCTGGAAGAGTATTATCGCCAACGTCCCTGCAGCCGCCATCCCTTTAGATTACCTGCAGCAACATCAATAGAAGCAAAAAAAATTGAGGACGATTGAAGTATAATGTATTGTCGAAAGCCGGTTTACGCATGTTTCTATTTAGAGTATAAAAATCCTAGCCCTACTTATATAAGATTATAAGTCAACATTTATAATCATATTGATGTATTATAAACTAATTTTAACACAGACTATTTTTTGAATATGTTATTTGATTATTTCCATATCGTTGAAAGATTTTCACTCTAATCATTCACTAACAATTTCTAAAATTTTGTTTTTTTAAATATGTATAAAATAAAATAAAAACCGAACACAAAGTAAATTACTTAAAAATTGTTATAATTGCGTATTATTGTGTTTTATTCTTTAACTTACTTGTAATCAGCGAATATTCCACAGTCAAACTTGCAATTTACTGCTGCCACGAAAAATGTGAACAAATTAATGAATGAATCCCATTATTTATTATAATGCTTCCTAACACTATGGGTAACCTAAAGAAATGTACAGACGGGGGCAATCAGCATTGTTGGATAATGTCGAGGTCGTTATATTATTACTACTGTATCGAATTTTATCGATATGATTTTAAAAGACAAACTAGTCGTTGTTAATTTATCATTTATCATACAGGAAGTATTTTTTTACAGATAATAATAAATATTTAAATAATTGTTAAAAAAAACCTCTACTAAGAACCCTTTTCATTTTAGTTAATATAGAATTAAAATAACATATTATACATAAATCATAATTAAGGTATATCCACAGATATTTACGATTTAAATCATTACATTGTGTTTTTTAGATATCAAAATTATAAATTTCTAGAAATTATACTCATAAAATTTAAATTTTTTAATCTAATGTTTTGTATTTATGATAAAACTATGTACAATATATTTAATGCTTAATTAAAAATTTAGCCATTTCGAAAAAAATACGAGTAGGTACATTCGTATGTTTCACTTATTCTTCACGTTTCTAGTTTCATAAGAAGCATAATTATCTTTTTATGATCATACGGCTACATAGGCATTAAAAAAATGATCGTCCCTTTTTATTTTTGGTACTTTTAGGATATGATGAAGAAGTTTTTATTTGTTTAGAATTAATTTTTGAGGCGTTAAATAACTTATATAAATTAGTTTTAAATATTTAATTTGCGTTGTCTGAATATCATTTTAATATTTATTTTTCATTCAATTTCGGTAATTACTAAGTCTATATAATTAAAAATGTATTAAAATCTAAATTTTTAAATTTAACACAAGATAGTATATTATATTGACTGTTTTTGGTACAACTTGACGTGCACAACAAATTTTTATTTATTTATTCGATTCGCATTATTATAATTGTATGTTTATTCTTTAAATAAATTTCGTTCAACTGTACTTCCATCTAAATAGAGAATATTTCGGAAATATTATTATCATAATCAGAAACAGTAAAATTGTTGACATTAAAACGCATTTAAACAAATACATAATTATTTTACTATTAATGTAAACAAAAAACCAGGATGTAAGATTTGCAGTCACACAGATTACACTTTTAATCGATTTTAGTGATTGGTGACCTCGAACGGTAAAGCACGATTCCGTACGTTTTACCTTTTTGGGAACACGATTCCGTAGGATTTCTAACAAACAATGGATTATAAAATGATCCCAAAAACAACACGATTCCGTACGATTTTCCATGCAACGTTGCCATTTATTATTTTCAATTTTTTTCATTTATTATTATCAATTAATTTTTGTCATTTAAAAATAAAAAAATATAAACATTTAAAATATATAATTTGTAAATGGTTTAATAATTATAATTTGATACCTTGGTAATTAATACAAATACTTGATAAATATTTTATTATATTTCTATGATTTAAAAATTTGTTATGTTCGGTTATTGCGTAATGTAATCGCTGTTTGTCGGCTTAGGCCATTTAATTCAAACGTCCTTTAGACACAGCTCTTATTTTCGTGCAAGTCTCTTCTTGTGTTTCCTTTAGAAGTGCTATAACCAAATGAACTGAAGGGTGTGGACTATGAAACTGGGCATTATATGTTCTATGGAAACTCTCAGATCCATTTGTTGTACTTTAAAATATATAGTAAAATAAATAAATAAATGAAAACAAAACGTTTATATAAGATTTATGTAGTTATATGATAAAACTGTTCGACCGGTATATCGCAGACGATTACAGAGTCGATCATGTTAGAATTTATTTTTAGGCCACGCGCACAAAAATTAATCGTGATGGTTATGAACAAATTGGCGATACGATCTATCTGTATATTTTTTATCTTTTATTCTAGTTTAAAATACTTTATGTATGTTTATATACACTTAAAGCAAGTATGTTTCTTAATAATTATAATTATTTAATAATAAGAAAAAATTTTCCAAGAAAGTCATATATAGTTATATATTATTATACATACCGAGGATTTTCCGATGGCTCTTGAACCCAAATTTTCGGTGGAAATAAACAGTGATCTTCTACGTATGTTTTCAATATATAATCAGAAAATAAAAATCCTATATCTAGGTTAGGACATATAGATACAAGTTCAATGAATGCATTTTCGATTTCATGTGGTGATAGAAATGGCAACCCGAAAAACAGCTTTAACCATTTTTCTAACTCGTCGTAATTTGTATATGCTGTTCGGAGTCGCTGTTCAGAATTTATCTGTAAAGTTAATAATTTGTAACGTTAAATATTACCATTCTATAAAGAAATAATACATTTTAAGCATATTTACTTTTCGCCATCAACACTGCCCTAAATGAAATCGACATGCTTGAATTTCTACATTTGGGAACACCTCTCTACATGCTTCATGAGCCCTTATCTCAAAGTCTAAATGTAACTTTTGAATAACAAGTCTTTTGAAAATTAATTTTTCTCTTAATTCTTGAAGAAATAACCACATGTCAATGTACGTTTGTTTAGATTTATGAGGCAAGAAAAAATAAACCACGGGTATATAAAATCCATTTTGTAAACAATTAATTGTATAGAGCTGAATATAATGTTTTGGCGCGTAATTAAAAGTACCATCGGCAAAAAAATCTGATGAATTAATCATACATCTTAGATTTTGTTCTATAGTTATACAAACAAATAATTTGTTATCGGGTACAAAAATAAATTGTTCACCTTTAAATTTAAGTACATCATTATTGTGCATACTTTTGAGTTGTTCAATTGATTCAATTAAAGATTTTGAAAAAGCCGGGTATATTTGTCGTCGTTTGTTATACATGGCTTTTCTGATTGACCATATATCGCTATGTTCAATTTCTTCTGAATTTACGCTTTTTAAGAGTTCTGTTCGAATTATTTTAATAGGTCGGATAGAAATAGATCCACTTGCCTTGCGTTTACAGTTTTCTCTCAGTACATGTTTTTCGACACTTTGGACTGGATTTTCACAGTGATTATATTCATTTGATGTTTGATGAATTAAATTTCCATTTGTCACAATGCCTAGCATAATACAAATTTTGTATACATAACCATTTTTTTAAACCATCTTTTCGTGTTCGTAAAAGCCAATATTTATGGAAATTAAAAAATACCAGTGGTTTTCCTTTTTCCGAAGTTATAAATTTAACTTAATTTTTCATGTTCACGATTTTTTATATTTTTATAAAGCACCGCACTATACGCAAAACGATGTGATTATCGACTGGCATGCGACGACGAGGGAAAATAAACATTGATACCTATCTTAATTTATTATTAAGATATTATGTCGTATGCTGTAGATTATCAGTAGTTTTGGTTTTAATGTACTTACATACACGAATATATTCTTTTTGTTACTGATAAACTATTTTGTAATGATTAATAACCATATCAAATCTAATAGTGTTATTGCGATTTACTTTGAGACGATGTCGATGTCGACCGATACTGTATAATATCTACGACGTATAATACGTATATGTGTTATACAAATTAATAGATTACATTTATAATTACATAATTTTTTAACTTATTTAGAAATCTGACAACATTACACTAAAATCTTAGGTACAAAACATACGGAATCGTATGCTTTAAAATGTGTACGATTCCGTACGCTGATAAGGACCGTACGGAATCGTGTTCTACCCACCTCGAAATAAATAACTGGCAATTCAAATCTATTTTGTCTACCATTTTATTTTCTGCAACTGTTAAATATGATAATTTCTAACTAAATTCCAAGGAATCAGGGCCGGCTCAAGGTATAGGCGAGCTAGGCACCTGCCTAGAGCGGCACTTAAGTAGGGGCGGCATTTTCAAAATTGACTCGAACATTTTTTTAGTTCTATTGGTGTTTTATAAGAAAAATATTTAAATTAATTCATTCGTGAAAACCACTTACATATATAATAAAATAATATTGTCTAAAGTTATTATATTACTTTATATAACGGCCTACGCTGGGCGTTTTAAATTATTCAAAAAATATAAATAACCACATATTCGATAGTCGCGGTAGTGATGGGTTTTGAGTAATAGTAATAGAAATCATAGTAATACAAATCAGTCTTTTTACATATAATTTTTCATAAAATAAATAATTAAAATTTTTTTTTAAGTATATAGATAATAGTTAGAACTTAGATACAATTATTGTAAAATAATTTAAGTACCTGTCCTATTTGGTATTAACATGAATTTTATATTATTTTAATCATTATTATTTATAATATTCAGTGATATTACTAACAAGTAATTATACTGTGGTAATTTCTACGTCTTAAAATTTGCCATGCAAAATATCACTAAGAATGTCTAAATATTAAGAATGGTAATAATAAATATCAGCAGTTATAAATATACTTAATTATATATTTTACACACCTCACTGGATTATTTAATTGTCCTTGAACAATCCAATTAGTGGCACTTTTTTCTTTGAATAAAGCAAAAATATGTCAACATCATCTTCAGTATTTAAATTACAACGTATCACTTCGATATCAATATTAATAATATCTAATTCGCAACGCAATTCGCTATTACTTATTTCATCTATGATATTTTTAAGATTCATATTTGATAACTTGATGTACAAATATTATTTAAAAAAATAAAAAAGTAAGTAAAATTTTTTCTTGATATAATTATTAAGTGATAATCAATAATAACAATGATATTAACATGATGATTAAGTGATGATTATCACATAATTAAACATAATAATAATATAATTAAAATATAGATAATCAATAATAATTCATATATAAAAGCGCGGTAATTTGAAATCGACCAATAAAAACGTCGTATTTTAAACCCGCACTGTAACGTCTAGGGTTTCTTATATCGAGGCCGGTCAATATAGGGGCTCTAAATTTAAATTATAAATTTGTATATATTATGGTAAATTGGCTGTCTATCATGCAGTCTAGTCTATTATTTAATATTTTAGTTTCATATCCGCTTTAATCAACAACCATATAATATGAATATGATTCTTTATATAGTGTTATATTATTCAGTTATCAGCTTAGTGTGTTGGCATTGTTGCCAATGAGTATATTTAGCTATTAATATATCTTTATATCTACTTATTATAATATTGTTATTGTAACCGAACATCAAGAGTTCGGTTCGGTTTGAAATTCAAATACTTCGATCCATCACTAATTATTAATGACAAAAATCAAAAATCACCGGATGATAACATTTTTAATTTCAATTGGACAGAAGTGATCTCCCCTAAGAAACATAAACGTTCTAAGACATCTCCAAATGTTTCCTCAACAGCTAAATCATTAAAAACCCAATCCAATGAAAAATACGCAACCGTTAATCGATATACTTCATTATTTCAAGATAATGACGTTGACTAAGACTAAATTATAGAAGAAACCGCGAGCACTGAAAAAAAGCTACCGCTAATTTTTAAAAAAACAAAAATAAAATATTTTAATTTATTTTGCATAAATATCAAACAAATAATCGAACCTACTACCAAATTTACATGCAAAAGTACATTAAATACGTTAAAATTAAATACCAATACAGCTACATCTTTTCGAGCTGTTATAAAATATCTAAAAGAAAAAAATATTGATTTTTATACCTATCAACTAAAAGATGAAAAGTCATATCGTGTAGTTATACGTAACTTACATCCTTCAACACAAATCGAGTTCATTAAAGACGAACTTGGCAAATACGGCCATCTAGCACATAATATAACTAATGTCCTTCAAAATCAAACAAAAATTCCTCTACCGTTGTTCTTTGTCGACTTGGAACCAATATTAAATAACAAAAATATTTTTTCACTAAACTTTCATTGTTAAACAAAAATTAAATATAATAATATATTAAAAATTAAAATGACGAGTTAAATATTCTAGAACAATCAAATGAAAAATAAATGAACAAAAATACATTTTTATTCGAATAATTAAGCGAATAATTTTTTATTCGACTAGTGCCCAACTCTGTTGTAAATTACTATTGTTTTATTATTCGTTTTTTTTTTTACGTTATTGTGCGGAGAGATACAACGGAGTTTCATAAACGTTCGAAAGAAGAGAAAGTAGAGGTTAATTAATAGAAAATTTAAAATATATTGTTAATCATGCTGTTCCTCATAACTTTTACGTAAACGACTATACTAAGTTGAAACCGTATTAACTAACACGTATGAATCACATAGATATATAATATTATAATGCGCTAGGAATTTGTTACGCTCACACAACCGCTCTTTGAGGAAACACAATTTAACGGAAGACACATCGTAATTATTAAAACTATTTTCCTCTGCGGGCACCGGCAACGGCGACAAAGACGACTACGTTTCCAATTATACATGTTATTATAATCTCGACTCGCTCTCCACGTCGCACAGGCCTATACGCAGCGTATAAACACGCGAAGCCTTTGCTATCGACTTCTTCGGACTAATGCTGTCGGTGCCTTTATTGATAATTCCAATATTATAATATTCTCGCGCGCGGGACGAAATCGATGATGTTTAATGTAAGACTAAATTATTAGATCTCGAATAGTACGATATTATGTATTAGGACAAAGCAGTGTATGTTACTGTTTTAGTATACTAGATTAAATGAGAGCATGACTAAAACTATAAGGAACCATTTTAGTATTAATATAATAGAAAACATTTTTATAATTCAATCGTTTATTTCGACGGTAATAATATAGCAATTTAGTCAACAAATAAATACTGTTCGTATTTAAGTTCTGGCCACTTGCATATTGTTTGTTAAGAATTCATGTATCGATGATTATTAAGCGTTCATAGATTATCAAAGGCAACGATAAAGTCACATTAACATATTTAGTTTAAAAGTTTTGGATTTTATTAGAAATCGTTCGTGTGATTCAAAATTGTTTATTGCGTAGTTTATTAATTTACAGGAATTTGATTAAAATGCTATCGACCAAGAATATTTCAAACAAACGAATCCTAAATTGTACTAACACGACACTGACGGACCAAATGCTGACTAAGAAGGTATAATGTGATTGATATGAACGTACGATAAGATATCGTTCTTTTAAACAATGCACGATGAATGTGCGAGTGTGAGATTTAGGTTTATCGTAAAATGACAGTAGTGAAAATGAATCGGGATGTCAATAGGTTTTCAATACCTTTGAAACGATACGTTGATCAAAAGCAATAATATATTACATAAATATATGCTGAATTAGCACTTAATGTGAAAATAAAATTTTTTTTTTCAATTTTTACAATTTAGGTCCAGCGTAAAATGAATCAAGAGGAGATGCTATTGAGCATCGAAAGGCTCTCGAGGCCTTTGAAAAGAAAGGCGGTGAAGATCGCCGACAACAAGATAAATGATCAGAACTACATGTTTTACATGAATTTTATTGAAATGCAATCGGGCAAGAATATTTCGAACAAACAAATCCTAGAATGTACTAAGACGACACTGACGGGCCAAACGCATACTAAGAAGGTATGATGTGATTGATATGAACGTACGATAAGATATCGTTTTTTAAACAATCCACGATGAATGTGCGAGAGTGAGATTTTGGTTTATCGTAAAATGACAGTAGTGAAAATGAATTGGGGCGTCAATAGGTTTTCAATACCTTTAAAACGATACGTTGATCAAAAACAATGATATATTATACAAATATATGCTGAATTAGCACTTAATGTGAAAATATAATTTTTTTTTTCAATTTTTCAAATTTTAAAATTTAGGTCGAGCGTAAAATGAGTCAAGAGGAGATGCAATTGAGCATCGAAAGGCTCTCGAGGCCATTAAAAAGAAAGGAGGCGGAGATCGCCGAAAACAAGGTGAATGTTCATAACTATATATTTAATGAAAATAAAATCAATTAATTATTCAATTATTAGCTTAAATTAACTCATAATCGTGTTTTTTTTTCAAGCGGAAAGTAGCGCAATTGAAAATGGCTACTAACACATTGACGAAAAAATCACACGTACAAAATGAACCTCGTAAGAAGTCTTTGAATCGAAAATCGACTCCCAAAAACCAACGTAAAAATGAAGTAAAAAAGTCGACGAATAAAAAGAGTAAATAGTTTTCTTACTTCTGTAATAGAATGTAATGATAGTAAAATAAATTATTTCCGCGTGATTAGGAAGTACATTAGGTAAAAAAGCAGAAGATTCAACACGAATGGACGATAACACAACTGAAACAATTGAAAATAGAGAGACATTTAAAAAGACAATGGTGCAAGGTATGCGGGGTAAATTTTACTAAAGAAAAGAATGTAAAAGACAGTTTACTTCAAATAAGCGCTTAAAACATTTAAAACATAAGCAATGGTGATTTTCCGATTACTTATTTTCTATTGAACTTTTTTCGTACAGATTTGAGCATACCGGTGACTTATATCAGAGGACAAAATAAAGACTATGAGCCGATACCACAGTACTACGAATCTATTGCTGAGATAGAGGATTTGATATTGCAATATTTTAAAAAAAATATCAACCAAATTTATGAGAAGGTGAAATGACTAAATTAAGCTATATATTTTATTACGTTTTTCTTTTAAAGGAACTGTATAGTAGTTATTGAAAACAATCAACTGATAATTTATTATAATTCATTACAATTATTTGATGTGTAATATTCTTATCAATAGACATATATTTAATGACTAATAATTAGTGACTAATTTATATAATTGGCTTATATTAATTTGATTAAATGATATTGATACGATAATACATATTACAAAATTTATCGATTTGACAGATCATGGAGCCGGAATTACAAATGATCGGGTTGGATGTCGGCAAGCCTGAGTCAAAAATCGATGAACCGGAGATACCGAATGATGAGATTGAGCTAAATCCAAAAATTAACCAGCAGAAAATAACAATTGGAGATTTAAAGAACGAGACCGACGAACAAGATCTTAAGCCACTGATTATTCAACTGGAGCAGGATCCAATGATTGATGAGCCACATGTGCAGATCGATGAGCTGAAGTTAAGAATTGATGAGTTAGAACCACTACACAATGAATCGGAGCAAAATTCAAAAATCAACGCGACAAATTTACTGATTGACGAATCGGGTTTAACGATTGACGAGTCGAAATTAAAGACCGATGAGTCGAATTTTCTGTACGGTGAACCGGAACAGAATCCAACGATCGACGAACAAAATCTTCTAGAAGACTCACTTGCACCGAGATATCAAATCACAATTGGAGATGCAAAGGTTACAAAAATGCATGAGTATTTAAAAACTAGAACAAGCTGGTTCAAGTATTTCCAACAGGACGTTTTTGCATTAGGCTATTTAGGAGTAATGATAGTGTGTTGTGGTCTAAATTTATACTACCTTATATAAATAAGAGGTAAGTTTAGTTAGCTTTGAAAATTTATTAGAAAAAAAAATATATTATGTACATTTTCCTTACAATCCGTTAGCAATTTCGAACAAAATGGATTTTTTTTT
>NW_020273598.1:144500-161137 GCF_003268045.1 Sipha flava | reverse complement strand
TTAATATTATATATTTAATATTTAAGAGTGTTGTGTGTTTATTTTTTGTATACATATGCGCCAGGTGATCCTGATAGTGGCAGGATACTGGTGGCAGTGTTATTTTATTAATTATTAATTAAATTATTAAATATTTAAGTGCCCTCTCTACTACAGTTGTTTAAATTTTATATTAATTCTATAAGATGTTTTTTTATTTTTAAATATGTTGTTAAAGACAAACAACTTTTTGAAATTGTATTAAAAGTGATGTTTTAAATTAATAATATTTTAAAAGTTAGTTATAATATATTAGGTACTTAGTACTTACTACTTAATTTGTTATTCAAAAAACTAAATATTTTTTCATTTCTAACCGGGCCGGACTATCTAAAAATTTTATCGGGCCAGGTCGGGCCGGACTTTCTAAAAATGTTACCTGTAAAGTATTGGCCCGTGCAGACCTTTACTACGTATATCGTTATTTAATTCCAAGAATGAATCTAATAATAATTTTCATAGCCACCGTGGCTGCAGTCGGACTATCCCAATTCTATTATTGTATATTGTATTTTTTCCTTCGTTTTCAGCTATCTTTAACGATTATGGCGTGGCGTTAAAATAACAAAATATAGCTTAAGGCCCAAACACAACATTGTTAGAAGGCCTGGGTATGGTCACCTACCCGCCCTGCCAGTCCGCCCCTGCTTTTTTTAATTTTTTTTTGCTGTTTTTACCTTTTCTGGACCATTTTATTTTTCATCTAAAAGGTAGATTTACTAATCACCATATGATGTCCAAATTATACAATACAGAAACAATATTGGTCAAGTTACTGGACTTACTTAATTGGCTCTTCTTAACATAAACCGAAATTATGATATAAACATGGAAGAAGTTATAAATACATTTTCCAGATTATCATGAAAGTGGAATTTCGTACTTTAATAGATATTAAGTTTTACATCAAATGATACCTAACCTAATTAATTTTGGACTATTTATTATTTATTTAAACGAATTTCATCTACACGCGGTGATGTATTGCTAAAATAAATCATGGATATACGCCTTATTTCATGTAGTAACTATCATATGGTAAAAAACTGACTCATGAACTACACATCTTAAATTATGACTATTTCATAACAGAAACTCGTTGTTAAATGATAACAAATTTCAATTTTTCATTAAAAAAAAAAAAAAGAAGAAAAATAGTAATACTTAATACACGTCATAAATATAACCACAAATTAGGTTAGTAAAGGTATTATGTAGTCATTTGTCTTTGTCAAATTACAAGATATACGTTACATACGGCTGTATACCCACGTATCATAAATTTCTCATTAACTATACGCTATGGATAAAAATAGCGTATTGGGTATACGCCGTATACCCCCATATACCCTCCAATACACCACTGTCTACACGTAATAAAATATATGTAATTTTCATTATTGTACATTTTTTATGAACCTCACCAATTTTTTTTTTTTCGTGAACGTGTCTGATTATTAGTAATCATAATTAAATATTAATTATAAAAAATTATTATGAATATTAATCGTTGACACGGTGTTTACTTTTTATTCCTTAACATTTATATTTGCTGTTAGAGTTATCTTATATAGCGTTATCAGATATCATAGTTGTGTTCCATTATCTATATAGTTTGAGTTGTTCCATTTTCTATTATAAAAAAAATAACTCGCTAACTTTTTTTTTATTTACAATAATATACCACTAATAATATTTTTATTATTTGTTTTGTATGTATTTTTATATTTGGAGACTATTTATAAAAATTGGAGAACACTTATTACACAGAAATTAAATTACTGTTAAATCTATAGCATAAAACATAATTTGTTTACGGTATTGCAAATAATTTTTAGAATATTATACAAACCAGTATAATTGGTGAAGTATAACACCGTCATAGAAATTAATCTTTGTTTTGTAAAATCAAAACACTATTTATTCCTTTGTAAATTCGTATCTTTATACACAGACACAATGTCACCGCCAACAATTAGGTCATCTCAAGGAAACACAACAACTCAGACCCAAGGGCCGCAATATGCCAAAGTATTTGTCCAACGCGATTACTCTGATGGTACAGCTGTTAAATTCATGACAAATTTTCCACAAGGGCTTGAAAACAAAGTAAGAATCTTAATCACTGAGTATTATAGTTATTTTTTTTTTAATTGTTTAATGTGTTAAATATTACATAATCACAGATTGAGCGTTCAGTTTTTGAGTATACAATCAATCAGTTAAATACATATTTTGCTGAAGCAGAAAAAGCATCATGTAAAACATACTGTGAAGGTTGTTTTGCTTGTTTTACTGTTTACACCATGTTTCTATGTGCAGATACACACTATGAAAAAGTAAGTAAATTTAAATATTTTCCTATTCACACTAAAATAAAATTGTAAAATAATAATGTATTTTCAGTGTTTACGAAAAGTTGGAAAATTTATAGTAGAACAAAATGAAATGGTGTATTTACCAAGAGGTTTACTGCTGACTAATCCTGCTGAAAGAGGGCTGAGAATTGTATCCTTAAATATTTTGGTTTTTATTAATTATTATCGTGGTCACTACTGCTTTTCTGACTTATTAACCATCCACAAGCACTTAATCCGGATTAAGCACCTATTGGGCCCTGGAGCTGACATTTTATATAGGCCCTTTTGACAAAACATGCTTTACAAAGCCGCTCGTTACGCACGCAGAACGATACATTTTTTTTAACTATTTCACAAATTGTCAATTAGTTTATAAAATTAATAGGTATATAAAATTTATGTCTATAAAATTACTAATTTTAATATGATAAAAAATTGTTTGGGCCGCTGCTAGACCATCCATAAGTATTAGTATATTTGTTGACATACCACAGTGTTAAATTAAAAATTTGCCAGGGTAGTAATTATATCAACAAAATTTAAAAATGGCTACATATTAATACTTCCTACAGTTAATTGCCTTGGTTATATGTTGTTTGGATGTAATAATAGTAATTTCTGCTTAGTTATTGTTGTTATATTTATCAGTTATTATTAATAATATTTATAATATTTATTATGCTTGGTCACCTTAGGTGTAACTAGTACGTTTGAACATAAATATTGTACTTTTTCGGACTATTTAACAATACGTATTATTCTTATTTTATTTTAGACTCAATTTTCATTTAGTAACCAGGAACTCAATGTACTGGTTGTTTTTTTCCATTTCCCAGGACACTTTTATCTGTTTTTTCCATATAATTCATAGAGCAGCAGTGGTATAGTAATAAAATTAATAATTACTATTAACTGTACAAGTTACAGGCCATAGATATGAAGCAAAGAATACAAATTAGAACAGAAAAGCAGAATACGAGGTCTGGCTATTAAATAACAAGACTGGTTACGAAAAATGGTTTTATAATAAAAATTATTCTACATTCGAATGCTCCCCTTCAATATACTCCCCTCCCCTCGCCACACACCTTTCCATACGTTTTTTCCATTGATTGAAACAATGCTGGAAGTCTTCTTTGGTAAGGGCCTTTAGGAGCTCTGCCGTTTTTTGCTTTACCGCTTCCATCGACTCAAATCGGGTCCCTTTCAAAGCAGATTTTATCTTTGGAAACCAAAAAAAGTCACACGGTGCCAAATCTGGTGAATACGGCGCTTGTTCGAGCACTGAAATGCGCTTACCGGCCAAATATTGCTTCACAGATAGCGCGTTATGGGCAGGTGCGTTGTCCTGGTGCAAAATCCACGAGTTGTTCTTCCAGAACTCGGGCCGTTTCTTACGAACTCGTTCTCGCAGAGTTGCTAAAACTGATAAATAGTAAGTCTGGTTTATAGTCTGACCCTCTGGAACCCATTCAGTCATCACAATACCGTTAAAGTTAAAAAAAACGATCAACATTGCCTTGAATTTTTAATTGGATATCCTTGCTTTTTTGATTCTGGGCGATTTAAGCTTCTTCCAATGCATCGATTGCCGCTTTGTTTCAACATCGTATTGAAAAATCCACGTTTCGTCGTAAGTAATGTTTTTCATCAGTCCGGGATCTTCTTCTAACCTTTCAAGGAAATCTGAGCAGACCTGTTGACGCAAGAGCTTTTGGTCAGGAGTCAGGTTTTTTGGCATCAACTTCGCACAGACTTTTGTCATGTGTAATTCCTCATGTAAAATTTTTCTAACCGTTTCTTTATCGACGTTTACAGCCTCGGAAATCATTCGGATGCTTTTTCGACGATCTGCACGCACAATTTGGTTGATTTTGGTCACTGTTTCCGGAGTTGAAACAGTGACAAGGCGATCTGGGCGCTGGTCATCTTCAGTGCTCTCTCGGCCCTCACTAAAGCGCTTACACCACTCAAAAACACAAGCACGAGATAGAGAATTGTCCCCATAGGCCTCTTGCAACAATTTATAACACTCAGTCGGAGTTTTTTCAATTTAACGAGAAATTTGAGATTGATACGTTGCTCCTGTTTTTTTGTCACACATGGTTTTCGGCACGAGAAAAAAACACGTTCGTTTCTAACTACTACTGCACAAATACTAAAATAGTGACGAAAACGTATTTTGATAAGTGCATAGATAAGATATTTAGATACCCAACGCACTAATAGTTTTTTTCCCCACCCGTCTACGCAGTGGCGTAGCCAAGGGGAGGGGCTATAGCCTCCCCCATGGGCCATTTTTATATGTATTTTAATCAAAGGCTTATTGATGTTATGCCACTTGAAGGACTTATTCCGGCCAATTTAAATATGTATGACGATAAAAATATTATAAAAGCTGCTAAAATATATGTCCAAGATCTCCATGATGATACCTCATCTACAATCAGAGCTGACCTGTTCATATGGAGGCAACAATGGAGTCAAAATACTATTCCAAAACCGAATTCTGCTCTTGATTCACTCTCTCATCACACCAATCTTCGACCTAACATTAAAATACTTTTACAATTATTCGCCACGTTACCAGTTACCTCTTTCACTCCGGAAAGAACGTTTTCAGCACTTAATTGCTTAAAATTTTTTTTAAGAAGCACCATGTCGGAAAACAGACTGAATGGGTTAGCTATGGCTAATATAAATAAAAAAGAGCAATTCGATGAAAGTGAAATAACTGAATTTGCTAGAAATTCGCCTAAGAGAATGCAGCTGTCAGAATGGAGCAAGTGACTGAACACTGAAATCAAAATTATTATTATGAATTATATATTAATAAATATTTTTAAAACTATACTAAAATGCTTGAATTACGTTTAGAAACTTGGTGGTAGATGGTGGGGGGGGGTTAAGGGTGAATTCTCATATCATCTCTTACCTTACTTATCCAAAAAAAAGTGGTTAGCCCCCCCCCCATTTAAAAATCCTGGCTATGCCACTGCGTCTACGGCCCTTTATATACGGGCAGTCTCGTTATATAATAGCCAGACCTTGTATTTAACTGTTTACTTTTTTAATTAATTTTTTTTTTCATATTTCAGAAATATATCCTTAATTTTTATTAACAGATTGAAATCACTATGCTAGATCAACCTATAGTAGCTAGAACATGACTTACATTATCCGTTTCGACGGAAGAATTCTTCATGTAAAAATTGGCTAGTTGTATTTGTAGAACGTAAAACAAATACAACCACTACAATTAATAGTCATACAAGGAATTTTTCATTAATACTATGATTGAGAGTTTTCTTTCCCAATATTTTTAATGTTACGTTCCAATGAAAAAAACTATTCTTATGTTAGTGATAGGTTTTTTCTTTATGTTATTTTCTTGGACTTAACATACCTAATTGTGCATTTACTTAACTTTTATTTTTTATTCTTAAAATAGCTCTTACTATTTATCAATAAAAGTTGATCAAAATATGTGTTTTTATCTTTGAAATACTTTTATTTATAATATGTACAAAAATAATGAGAAAACAGAATATTTTAATTGTAATTATTGTTTAAAGTTTATTGAGTATCCACCGGTATTTGGGTCTTGGTTGACTTGGAAATTTTGGGTTGATAAACCAAATGGTTTCAATACCATGTTACCTAAATCCTTAAGTTTAGCCATCATTTCGGTTTTCAGTTTTTCATTCCGCTCATTTATCTTTTCTTGTAATATCTACAATTAGAAACAAATAAGAATTAATAAAAATAATAATTATAATATTTAATTATAATATCGTACTCTAGCATTGTATGCCGATTCAACATGGTTTCGATCAATATCAAGTACTTTTTTTAAATCCTCTAATGCTTCATCAAGTTTATCATTACGTTCAAACAATTTTGAACGTCTGATATATGCCTTTAAATAATTAGGATCCAATTCAATAGCGCGAGTACAATCTTGAATAGCACTTTCTATATTCTGTAAATATGTCAATAGTATATTAAATGTATCAACTATTAATGTTCAATAATATGTTAAGAATTGAAAACATACAATATTGGATTTGGCTGCAGCTCGATTTGCAAAAAATATAGCTCTATAGTTAGGAAACATTAAAGGACAAATGCGTAATGCATTCGTATATGTTTTGGAAGCTTCTTCATGTTCTTGATTTTTAAATTTAACATTGCCTTCATTTTTCAAGCCTAGAGCTTCTTGTAATAAATTCTATGTATAAAAAAAAAAAAAAAATTAAAGGATTGTTTAATTTCATGTTTAGAATAAAAATATATATTTCAACTAAATTAATTTGAAATCAATAGTTTATTTTTAAATCAAAATATACAATACTGAAAATGTAATTTAAATTTTTTCAAATCAGCATCTTTTAAATTGAAAATTAACATTAAATAATAAGGTAATCTATAAAAAAAAAATTAAAAAAAATTATTACTGATAAAAGAGAAAAGTGATTCACAATTTAATATTAAGTTTTTATATTATTATAATAGTTAAAAAAAAAAAAGGTCATAAATATCACTATTGATAATAAGACTCATGAAAATTGATAACTTTTAAGTATTGTAAATATTGAAAAAAATATATATTTTGAAGTGATAAAATAATGTTATACTGTTAATTTTATATTCTATAATTAGGGCTCGGATTTAATGCATTTAAAAAGTACAAATATGCACTTCATTTTTTTAACACAAACATTTTTATAAATAAAGATATTTCACTAAATATACTTGTACATAATAACAGTATAAATGTTATTAGTATATTATACTAAGCTCAACATAATTTTTAGGTATAAATATATAAGATAAAATAAAATAAAATAAATAGCTTGAAATTTGAAATTTTCTTTTAAAATGTTCCCATTAAATTATATATATCTGTAAAGCATAAATTAAAATTATAAAAAACGCTAAGAACCTAATTCATAAGTAAGAAATACATTTTATTTTTACCTGTAAAACTATTGCATTGAACATTTAACCATTTTTTAATATCTTAAAAAATTAAGAGATTGCCGATTATCCGATTAATGCTATCAATGATAATCTTTAAATTGTTAACATTTTGTGACAACCTGGGATTTGAGAATCATAATAGGTACAAATGTAATGAAAACTCTCAAATATATATTTTATTATCACTAATATTTTTGAATGTTATTATCAATGCATCAATCATCATTAAATATACTCTAAAAAATGACAAAATTAAGAAATATGCGCTTAAAAAATTGATAAACCATTAAATATGCAAAAATATGCACAATAGACTTTTAATATGTTTTTTGTAGAGCCATGAAAATAATTTCAAGCTTACTTAGCAATAATTTGAATAGCACAATAAAAACATGCAAGTGCAACATCTTCCGAGCTCTATCTATAATCAATACAAAGTTATAATAAACCAACCCGTTTTTCTTCTTCTGATAATTTTTCATCTCTTTCTTTTAATAGTTTGTCATTAATGTAATCTTCATCTCTAATTTCATTTTCTTCATTTAAAGGAATTTCAGCTTCTGAATCCAATTCACTCACATGTGACACGTCATTATCACCACAAGAATCGGTTTTGATAGCTGAATTCTTTAAGTCTTTTGTAAGTTCGTTTATCACTTCCTCATTGGATGGAATTCCACTTTTCCCATTTTCTGAAGACATTTTTCTGAATTCCTACACAAATACAACACCATATGCTCTTGAAAAGAACAACAAATAAATGAAACCAAAACAAAGTACACAATCTTAGGTAAATGAGACACTACATAACCCATCGCTGAATACAAAAAAAACTATTTTTAGACAATTTAAATACTTAAGGTCAGTATTAACTGAAAATAATGAGATAGGTTAAGAAATTTCAGTAAGGGAATTTGTCAATTATAGAGTTTTCTATGGAATGGTAAAAACTAACCTATTCTGTAGTAAAACTACTAGGATCTAAATCTATATTGAGGGAACTTAAAAAAATGTCTATATGTCTTGGCTTAGATGTTTGTTGGAAATGTCGAATTGTTTAATTTTTAATTTCGATGATTTTATCTCAAAATACAATTTTAATCATAATCAATAAACATTATATAATAATTTTAAATTTACATATACAAAATATATAATACAGAGTGATTGAAAAGTCGTGCACATCAAAATAAATGTGTTTGTAATTAGTATTTTTATCGAATTACTTATAATTTTATTTATAGATACATATACAAAAAATATTCAAAATTAATTTATACATATGCATTATGCATGTTTTACAATTTATACTTAAAATGGCTACGTAGTTCATTAAAGCATTTACAGACACATTTTGCCATATGTAGCCACTTTATGGAGTATGCTAGCATAAGTTAAGATGAATGGAAGGGAGGGTGATTGACAAGATGATCTATATATCCCTATATATATATAAATATAGCCCGTATATCCAAAGAAGAATGCTATTGAACTAATTAACTAACCAACGGTAAATCATAATTGGCTAATATTGGTAAAAAATGTCAAACTTACCCAAATTCACTGGTCTGGCTATTATATATATATATATATATATATATATATATTTTTTAAATGAATTTCAATTACGTATGACGAGACTAAGTGCGTTTGTTGGAGATGATTCGGAGGTACAAGCGTAAAATTCAAACACAGACAATAATGTAAATCGATTATTGTTTCATACGGTGGATGATATTTTCCATAGTAAAAAATAACTGTTCACTACAACTGTATTAGGTACGATTACAAATATTTTTAGGGCAGTAAGTACAGTGTAGATGTACCGCTTGTAAGTGGTGTCAATGGTTGTTTGTTATCACCGTGAATGCTTATCTCTACTAATACGAGCGTCTCGGGCATAGACATAATATATTATGTCTATGGTCTCGAGAGCAAAATTGCGTGACCAATCAGAGGCGTTCACATTTCTTATCAATATTTGTTAAAATCTTCGACCATATAAACTAGTTTATATAGTTTATATGGTCGAAGGTTAAAATCACATTTCTTATCATTCTTTATACAAAATATAAGGTGATATTGTTATATTCTGTGGTGATAATATATTGATATTATTTTATTCTGTGATATAATCTTCAATCATACAGGCGTTATACTTAATTATTATTAACTATTATTTTTGTTAATTACCTACTTTTAATTATTTATACATAATAATATGGAAGAGTTGGAAATTGGAACCAGTAACACGAAAGAGCTTAATAAGTGCTTAGTGTGTAACAAATATTTTAGTAACAAAAGAACTTTAAAGCGACACTCAATTACTTGTGGCTCTAAGGAATCCAAAAATATTAATAGTGTACAATGCCCTAATTTATCATGCAATAAATCATTCACAAACTAAGAAAAGTTGAAATCTCATATAGAGTCAGACCATAGCGTGAAATTGAAAAATGAATAAAACACGTTCGCAATTCTTCATGGTAAATGCAATCTACTGAATTTTTATTTTATTTGAAATATATATTATTAACAAATATTGATAAGAAATGTGAACGCCTCTGATTGGTCGCGCAATTTTGCTCCCGAAACGCTCATCTACTAATCCGTCGCTATCACTGCACTGATACGGCGTCGTCACTTGTCTGGGATCACGGTCTTAGAATAATTGACCATAGAACATAAACATGTTCTATGATGAAACCAGGCCACAACGAAGTATCAAAATACAATGATGTATATAAAACCTAGGTATTATCTACATCATGGACCAGCCCTTTGTGACTCTATGATGAATCCCGTATTATATAGTAAAAAGTTTTTACAAAAACGCTTTTATTGTGGAACGAACCAGGAACTAGCGCTCTGCTGCGCTCTAGTGATGAAATACATATACAAAAAAAATTATTAATTTGATAAATTTATCTACGTTTTATAAAATGTTGATCATTTATAACCATTGATAATTTAAATTTTTTACTAGGAGTAACACATAAATCGTTTTAATTTATATGATCTAGGTTTTTTCTCTTATATTAATCTTTCAGTTCTTTTACAAAATGTACAAGATTTAAGGTTTTTAATTAATTTAATTTATTATCTTTACAAGATTATAGCGATACTTCATTAAAACTTGTTACTACATTATAGACATTTATATCAGTATTTGGTACATCAGCAGTGGCGCTTGTAGCGGGTAATTTGACAAATTGAAATTTTGGGGCCCCTGTTTATCGAGCGGTTAATGCAAGTGGTTGTTCGGCGGACAAACAATAAAATTGGTTAATTTCCCTATATTTTACTATAAACATCTATGTATAGCTTAAAATTATATAATTCTGCTATAATTATACTGTTATTATTATTTTTAATTTTAATATCCTATGGGGTATATTAAACTACAAGTTATTAATTTAATAATATTTTAAATCTATTACCATGGCTAAATAACAAACGGGAGCCAAGTATAGTGTTATAAATATATAAATTAGTGACAAATGACTGTCAATATAATATTTATAATCTTTACATGTAATTTTGCTTTTCAATTAGTTTTCCTTTTCTTGAATTTGGATAAGTTATGCGATAGTCGTATACAAGTTGCAGTAAATATTGTTTTTGGCTTTCATCTATAGTAATTTTGTCATTAGTTTGACGCCTCACTCGGCAACATCATTCATAGGAGGTATATTTTTAATTATAGATGCAACTTTTTTGTTGTTGTCATTATTTTTCCAAGAGGACGGATCAATATTAAAGAAATTTGTATTTATTTTAAAGCGATTAAATAGTTTCGTAGATTCTGAGCATATAAAATCTTCAAGACCTTGGTATAAAATTGAAGTTACTTGGTTTGGTTTGAGAATGTATTGTTATCTGAATTCGTCATCAGGTATTTAAGGCGGTTATCATTTTTTTTTCTTTGTTTCCACTGAGACATTCTCATCATATTTTTGTAATTTTGTAGCACAGTTTTGTTCTGTTTTTATTGGTATGTGTAATTTTTGACAGAAAATAATTACTTCTTTTATAACTAATTTAGAACTTTAATTTATGTTAAGCTTAACCTAGGGTGATCATATTTATGAAAAAAAAGGGATAAATATGTTCTCTAAAAAAAAAGACAACATTTTTTTCAACTTCTATATTATATGCAATAAAAATAATTTTTAATTAGTTTGATGTTTTAATTAAACATTGATTTGCATTCTTTTTTTGCTGTGAGATTGAAAGAAATTACTTAAAATATTCTTTATTTTTATTGAGTTGAGGTCGATTGTTCATAATTTTCTTCATTACATTCTTTGACATTATATTTTTTTGATGAACTGATTGTATTTAATAGTTTTGGTTGTGTTAACAAAAAATCATAAAAATCATTACAAGAATATTTTTTAAAATTATTTTTTAGAATTATTATTGCTTTGACAGTACGAGAAAACGATTTTTTTTGGTCTGTACATAAAATATTTGTGATTGAAAATATTCATTCTATTACTGCATTAGTTTATCTGCAAAGGTAGGTACAGTGAACGTATATTTATTTTTAGGTATTTTAAAAAAACAATACAAGTGATAACACTAACGATTCACAACAATTTAAATAAAAAGAACCAAGGCTTTGCACCCGAATAATTTTTTCGGGTTTCGGGTGTTGAATATATTCGGGTGTTTAAACATCGCAATATAACATTTAAGCAAACGTTTGGATGTTAATATCCGTTATTATTCGGGTTAATATTGGTTAATATGGGTGTTAAGTAATCAAGGAAGAATATTATTTTTCATTGATGGAGGGCAGAGGGGAGGCTGAGCCCCCCTCCACTAATGAAATATTTATATTTTTTGTTACCTGCCTATGTCATAAAATATAAATTTCTTATATAACTGTACAACAGTTTTTTAGACCAAACTATCATTATGTTAATTTCAAGCAATGGTGTAACTACGATTTATTTTCGGTGAAGAGGGGGTTATTTTATATGTGTATGAAGCTTATAAATTATAATATTTATTAAAATTAAAAATACTTACACTATGTCTTATTCTTAATTAGTGAGGGCATATCGTATACGACAAAAAATAAACTATTTTGTATTCTGCGTTTGTGTGTGTAGCATAGGCGGAAATCGGGGGGGGGGTCTTAAGGGAACTAAGCCCCCCAGAAACATAAAGTACAAGTCTTAGCCCCCCTAACTCTAAATTGTTAAGTGACTAGAAATACAATAATTATTATGATTATAAAATGCATTTTTAATAACCGAATTAAAAAAAATATTCTATGATAAAAATTAAATCAAATTCGTAAGATTTTACAAACTTCTGGTCATGATTTGGAACGATTGCAATTAATGTAATATTAATAATATGTAATAATACCCGTATAGGTTATTTTATATAATTAATTAATAATTTCTATTTAGAATACCTACTCCAAAAATGTTTAAGATAAGACACCTAATTGTTTTTTTGTTTAAATTATTAATTAAAAATGTCAAATTGTCAAAGTTTATAAATTGCCTTGTTGAAATAAATAATTGCAGTGGTCTCTATAGGTATAATAAGCAAATAATGCTCAGCCCCCATCCCCCCATAAATTTCACCAAATTTCCGCTTAAGGTTTGTGGTGCGTGCCAGTGGCTTAATTTTGGGGGGATATGGGGATATACCCCCCCCCAGACGCTTTTTTTTTAGAATAATTATAATTAAATTTCTGTAAGCACTAAGCTTTAAAATATTTTAAGATAAGAAATAAGAATACATGGATATTATCATAGTTGAGATTTTTTTTATTTTACTAATATAAAACTACGATAGTTCAACAATTATAATATATGACAAGAAAATTGTATAGCTCAAGTTAAAATATAACACTGATAAATCTACAATTTACCACTCTTGTTTAGTGCTTAAAGCATGCAATATTTCATAAAAACGTGAAACATTGAAATTTTTTCTAAAACAAATATTAATGTTAGTTATTTATCAATTATTTATTATATAATCTAAAAGTTCTTATTATAATCATTAATATTAATGAAATGAGTACAGTTGTTGGCATATTACTATAATAACTATATTATACTCATAGGCGTGCGCAGACTTCAATTTCCGGTGGAGCCTAGCTAACAATTAATGCCCCTATACTTGGACAGTGCCCCTAATGGCTATATATATTTTTTTAAAACTCATTAATTTATACTATAATTGTAAATTAAAAACTGAGTAAATAAAATCAAGTTGTACGTGCACTCAACATTAATAAGCTAATTTCTAGACATATATTTTTAAAAATAAAAATGATATAAATACAATATTATGGAGAAAAAGAAGAAAACACAATACCAAAAATTAAAAAGAAATAACTTGGTTTAATGAACAAAAAAATTGTACATACATAATATTATATTACATATATTGTATATATTACATTTGGTTTAAATACCAAAAATGGGAAATAGGAGAATTCATTTATAATTCTTTAAATAGAATTATAAATGAATTCTCCTATTTCCCATACTTTTGAATTCATCAATGACCATATCAATACTAGATGTTAGTTTTTGTTCAATAAACATTAATAATAAACTATTAAGTCGGTCTTGATGTATAGTACTCCTTAACTTATTTTTTACTATTGTTAATTTAGAAAATACCCGTTCACAAGAACAACTTGTAACTGGTATTACACTGAATAATTTCAGTACAGTAAAAAATCCATTAAATGATTTAATGTAATTATTTGCTTTCATATAATCTAGTCATTCATGTATTGATTCATTATTAGTGTTACTATTCAGAGTATTCGGTTTACCATCGGTAACGGGTAAATATTTTAAAAGCTTTATCTCAGATACTAATATCTCTTCGGGGACATTAGCAAATTTTGATAAAATTGAAATCATCTCAGGTGTAGACTCTAGACGAATCATTCCTGCTACAGATTGAACTAATTCTACAGTTTCTTGATTAAATCTTGTGTTGATACCAGAAATGAGTTCATCTAACAAGTGGTTGTACACAGTTATTTTAAGTTCATCATATTTTGTTTTAAAAAAAAATTGAGAATTTGACATTTTGTCTATACGAGTTGACACTTTTCTATTAACTACTTCTGGTACTTGTACACCATTTTTATTACATAGTTCAACTGATTGTTGATAAATATTTTTGAAGTCTTCATCATTATTCCTCATAGCTTCCAAATTTTGAACTAAAGACTGTACACTATTTATTGCTAATACAAGATCCATGTTTGGTGACTGTAATATAGAACTTGTTTTTAATATTAAATTTAATATGGGATTCAATAAATACAGCCCAAAAATAAAGTCAAAATTTTTTAATTGGTATTTTAATCCCATGCCTTTAGCACACATTTCTGGAACACTACTACTTTCACAGATATCTTCTATGGCTAAAAGCAAAACTTCATAATTATTCAGTACTGATTTGACTGCTTCTGCTCGACACGCCCAGTGAGTAATAGAACATGACTTTAATGTAATTAACTTAATTCCTACATCTTTAGATATTTTTTCCAAAATTGCATGCCTCATTGCACTACTTTCAATGAAATTATAAATAAACTGTATGGTTCCAAAAAAATTGAATACCAATCTGTTTCTTTTGAAATTTTTTGATTTATCACATACTGAATCAACAAGTGCTAAGTTTAGACAATGTGCATAACAGTGAACATATTTAATACTTGAATTTTTTTCTTTACATTTTGTTTGCACACCTCCTATTTTACCAGCCATAGCAGAAGCACCATCAAAACATACTGATAAAACTGAATGCCAATCTTTTCCCATAAGTATAAGTACTTCATGAAGAACATCAAAAATAGCCTGAGCTGTAACAGATTTCATTTGTTTCAATGCAATGTAAGTTTCCACTGGTCTATTTTTTTCATCATCAAAGTATCTAAAAACAATTGACAATTGTTCAGAATGTCCAACATCTGTCGTCTCATCAGCTAGTATTGATATAAATGAATTTTTTAAACTGTTTTTTATATTTTGTAAAATAACATTTTTAATTGATGTTATTAAATCATTTTGTATTCGATTGCTTGTGTACAAAGCATTTTTTTGAACATCTTGAAAATGGTTTTGAAGAACAATATCGTATTTTGTCAGTAATATTACTAATTCCTTAAAAAGTCCTTGATTACAACTATCAGATTTTTCATCATGACCACGAAATGGTCTACCACTCTTTCCTAAACAAATAATAATATCTATGACACGTTTCATAAATTCTCTGTTTTTTAAACGATCTTTTTCTTTTCTACTTATTTCTTTGAGACGATTCTTATCAAGTACACAATCAATTGATTTTAAATGAATAAAATCATTTAATGCTTTTACACTGTTTAAGTGACATTTAGACAATTGGTGTTTTTTAAATGCATCAATAGCTCGATACCAAGATTTAAAACCTTTTTTACTAAATGTTGTATCACTGTAGCAACTATTTATTTCATTACCTTTAAAGCAACGACATGGAAAACAAAATGCTGTGTCAGAAGCATCACTATACTCCAACCAATCAAAAATATCGTACCAATTCTTCTGAAATGACCTTCTTTTAGAGTTTTGAGTTGACCGTGGATAAAGATCTAATATAGGCTTGTATCGTCCTTTCAAAATTCGATTTTGAAACTCTAAGCGATCTTTTGGTAATGGAGTAACAGGATCATATACATTTACCATATTAACTAAAAATTAAATAAATGATATAATTAATATAAATATACGATATGATTAAAAAGCTACTAAAAGTACCATCATCAATATGTACATTTTTGTATTCACTTTTCTTTGATTCATCAGATAAAGAAATTATTATATTTGCTGGACTAGCTGTTAACAAAAATATAATATTAACTATAAAAAATTTAAATTTACTAAATCAATTGTTTTATAATAAAAGTACATACAATCATCATTATGTACATTTTTGTATTCACTTTTCTTTGATTCATCAGATATAGAACCTGTTGTATTTGCTGAACTAGCTGTAGATATCAAAAACATAAATATATTTTAATTTTATACCAACTAAATTATTATTTTTTTCATACATTAAAATAATTAAAATTTAATTCAATTTGTTAAGCTTACATACTAGTAGGTATTACGTAAACATATAATTTAAAACAAACAAACATCATTGAAAATAAATCCAACTGTCAATGGTATGTATGATGCAGGGGCATATACAAGGGGGGGGGGGGGGGGGGGG